>NW_025548687.1:0-35000 GCF_905237065.1 Salmo salar
TCAGGTAATGGTGTTGTTATAATAAAAGAGACGTATACTTCAGTTTATACTGTTCAGATATCACCCTCCAGGGGGCAGTAAATCACCAACCTGTGTATTTATAGTTAGACATATCTCCAGGGGGCAGTAAATCACCAACCTTGTATTATAGTTAGACATCACCCTCCAGGGGCAGTAAATCACCAACCTTGTATTTATACCCTGTTCAGACATCACCTCCAGGGGGCAGTAAATACAACCGTATTTATATCAGACACTCACCTCCAGGGGCAGTAAATACCAACCTTGGTATTATAGTTGTTACACTACCAGGGGTGTAATCATCAACCTTATTGATGAGGCTGTTAGACATCATTTCCAGGGAGTAATCACCAGCCTTGTATTTATACTGTTTCAGATATCAGCCTCAGGGGGCAAATGACCAACTTGTATTATACTCTGTTCAGACATCACCTCTCCAGGGGCAGTAAATCAACAACCTTGTATTTATACCTGTTCAGACATCACCCTTCAGGGGGCAGTAAATCATCAACCTTTGTATTTATACCTGTTGAGACATACCTCCAGGGGGCAGTAAATCACCAACCTTGTATTTTATACGTTCAGATATACTCTCCAGGGGCAGTAAATCACCAACCTTGTATTTATACTGTTAGACATGTTTCAGGGGGAGTAAATCACCAACCTGTATATAGTAGACATACCTCAGGGAGAAAACACCGTATTATACTGTTAGACATATCCCTCCAGGGGGAGTAAATACCAACCTTGTATTTATACGTTAATACATACCCAGGGAGTAAAATACAACAAATGATATAGACATATCCAAGTAAATATTAATATATAAGAAAATATGCAGTAAATCACCAACCTTGTATTTATATGTTGGAGTTATCATCTTGGGCAAAGGTAACCATCACCAACCGTATTTAATATTTAGTATCATTTCAGGGGCAGTAAATACCAACCTTGTATTTATACCTGTTAGACATATCAGGGAGTAAATACTCTGTTTTTATACTGTTCAGACATCACTCCAGGGGGCAGTAAAGTTATAGTTAGAATACCCCAGGGCAGAATAAACTTGTTTTATACGCTTCAACATCACTTCAGGGGGCAGTAAATCACCTGCCTTGTATTTATACCTTGTTCAGACACACAGGCAGTAAATTACCAACCTGTATTTATACCTCAGACATCATCTTCCTCAGTTTGCTTTACCAACATTTGGTAGTAGTAGAAGAAGAAGAAATTGATTGTTTCTAGTTGGAGATGAGGCCTCAATGGCGGTGCCCATGTTAAGACGTACAATGGGGGAGATGACAACGTTAATGAAGTATGGTGAGCCGATGGTGGCAAACTTTCGGTTACGAGTGTGTAGGTAGCATAGAACATGAGGAAGAGGGCAAGAGATATCAGCCCTCAACTGTTCCTTCACGGGTTCACCCTGTCACTGCTGGAATAGGTGACAAGATGGAGAGGTGTTATTATTATTATTAATATTAAAAAATGGGGAGGTGTTATTATTATATTAATATAAATAGGAGAGGGGATATTATTATTATATTAAAGGGAGAAGAGGTATTGATTGATATTCAAGGGAGGAGGAGAGGCATATGTAAAGTTGGAGGAGGAGAGGTGTTGGTTATTATTGTTACTATTATTAAAGATAGAAATGTATTATTTATTATTATTATTAAGGGAATGAGGAGATGTGTATTATTATTATTATTAGTATTAAAGAGGAGGTATTGTATTAAGGGAGGAGGGTGTAATTATTATTACTATTATATTTAAGGGGGGGGATTATTATTGTTATTTTTTTAAAGGAGGAAGAGAGGTGTTATTATGATTATTATTATTATTATTAAAGGAGGAGTGATTGAGGAAAGTTTTTTTATTATTATTAAAGGGAGGAGGAGAGGAGTTGGTATTATTATTAATATTTGTAAAGGGAGGAGAGTGTGTATTTATTTTATTATTTAAAGGGAGGAGGAGAGGTGTTGTTATTATTATTATTATTATTGAATACGAGGAGGAGAGGTGTATTATTAGGGATATTAGTAGGAGGAGGAGAGGTGTTATTATTATTATTAAATAAAAGAGGATATTGATTAATATTATTATTAAAGGGAGGAGGAGAGGTGTTATTATTATTAAAGGGAGGAGGAGAGGGTGTTGTGAATTTTTTTTAAGGAGGAGGAGGGAGGATTATATAGGATAAAAGGGAGGAAGGAGAGTTGTTATTATATTGGGCAAAGAGGAGAGGTGTTAATATTAGTTGTATTATTTAAGGAGAGATGTTATTATTATTATTATTTAAGAAGGAAAGGGAGGTGGTGAGATATTGTTAAGGGAGGAAGAGAGGTGTAATTTTTATTAATATTTATTTTTAAAGGGGAGTGTTATTATTATTATTATTATTAATAGCAAGAGGAGTGAGAGATTGGATAATAAAAAATTGGGGAGAGAGGTGTTTAATTTTACAAAATTAAAGGAGGAGAATTTTATTGATAGTTTGTTAAAGCAGAGGAGGAGAGGTTAAATATTTTATTATTATTAAAGGAGAGAGGAGAGGTGTATTATTAAATGAGGAGGAGGTGATGTATTATTATTATTATTGAAAGGAGGAGGAGGTGATTATTATTAGAAGGGAGGAGGAGAGGTGTTATTATTGTTAAAGGGAGGAGGAGGGGTGGTTATTATTATTATATTAAAGGGAGGAGGAGAGGTGTTATTATTATTATTATTAGTTTAGAGATGTGTTATTATTGCTTGGATTATTAATAATGAAAGGAGGGAGAGGTTGATTGTTGTTTAGAGAAGAGAGGTGTTATTATTATTATTATTGGAATTGGATATTATTGGGTGGGATTGATTATTAATATATTAAAGGGAGGAGGAGAGGTGTTATTATTATATTAGTTGGATTAGAGGGAGGAGGAGAGGTGTGTTATTTTAAAGGAGGAGAAGAGGTGATATTATTATTATTATTAAAGGGAGGAGGAGAGGTGTAAGTATGTTATTATTAGAAGGAGAGAGGAAAGGAGTTATTATTATTATTAATATTGAAGGGAGGAGGAGAGGTGTTATTAATATTATTGAATGGAGGAGGAGAAAGTAACAGGTATTATTGATAATATATTAAAGAGGAGGAGAGTGTTGGTATTGATTGTTATTTTGTAAGGGAGGAGGAGAGGGTATTATTATTATTATTATATAAAGGGGGAGGGTGATTATTATTAGTGTTTGGAGGAGAGGAGAGGTGTATTATTATTATCTTATTGGCTAGAGGGGGGGAGGAGAGGTGTTAGTTGATATTAAAGGGAGGAGGAGAGAAAGTGTTTTAACAGATTAAAAATATTGTATGGTGAGGAGAGGTGTATTGTTATTGAAGGGAGGAGGAGAGGTGTATTATTATTAGGGGAGAGGGAGGTAGACATATAATAGGAGGAGTAGAGTGTGTTATTGTTGTAGGAAGGTATTATTATTAGGGAGGAGGGAGGTGTATTGTGTTAAAGGGAGGAGGGAGAGGTGTTATTATTATTAAAGGGAGGAGGAGAGGTAAAAAGTATTATTGTAAAGGAGGAGGAGAGGTGAGAGGAGATGAGATGGTGAGGAGGAGAGGTGAGAGGACAGAGGCATTTCAGAGGAGTGCACATTATTGGCTACCAAATTATTCTCTTTCTCTTGACAGGTGAACCATCAGGCATACCATTGTAAAACATAAATCAACCTCTCATATCACATAACAGGATATTATTGTTTGGTGCCATAATATGTGTGTGTGTGTAAAGAGTAGTGGTTGAACGGAGGGTAGTTCAGCTGGAGGTATTAAAGGTATCTTTTGGAGACAATAGATCCGAGAAGTGGGTTATCCTGTTAGACTGGCCTTCAAAACTTCCTGTTCAGGTAACACACCTGTTAGACTGGCCTTCAAGTACGATTCCTGTCTCAGGTAGCACACAAGTTAGACTGGCCTTCAAGATTCCTGTTCAGGTAAATAAAACCCGTTAGACTGGCTTTAACGACTTCCCGTTCAGGTAACAAGGCCTCGTTAGACTGGGCTTCAACGATTTCCTGTTCAGTAGCACATCTGTGGGACTGGGCTTTAAGATCCCTTCAGGTAACACATCCTGTAGGACTGGCTTGATCGACTTCCTGTCTAGGTACACACCCTGTTAGATCGGGCTTTAATGATTTCCTGTTCAGGTAACTGACCCGTTAGGGATGGCTGTTAACGACTTCCAGTTCAGGTAACACATCGTTAATTGGCTTAAACCCCAGTAGTAATACACTGTTAGATAATGGATGAACGTTCAGGTAACACACCTCAGAGATGGTTCAACGACCGTCTGGTAACAATCCCGTTAGACTGGCCTAAAGGTTCTGTACAGTAACAAACCTGAATATTTTAATGATTAGTAATACACCCTGTTAGACTGGCTGGTCAAGATCACCTTCACAATTCTAACCCCGTCATTCAGTATCAGCGCCTCTAACCCGTGTGTGTTATATAAGTCTCTGTGGTTTGAAGCAGCTCCAGTCGATGGGGAACTGTATTCCTTCATGCTTGAAAACTGGATTCTCGAGTAGAATAGAGCATGCTAAGACAACTCCTACCCATGCAACTGTCATCAGTACCCTCTGCCCGGGTTCTACTGAGTAGGAGAAGAAGGAAGCAACTCACCAGGCCTACCAAGTAGGAGTTATTAGGCAACGAAATTCAATGCTAAGGAGTTGTTGCAACGTAAGGTTTCAGGCCTACCAAGTAGGAGTTATGCCAAGGTTACACAACCTCCACGAGCGTACTGGAGGAGTTACCAAGGTAACCGCCATAAACCCAATACTAGATATAAGTAACGCTTAGTAGTTCAACCCTCCTACCTAGGGTGTCTACCAAGTAGGAGTTTTATTAATGGAATCTAAACAACCAGAGGCCTCACAGTAAAGAGTTACCAAGGTAACCACTGGATAAACCTCCTACTTACCAAAAAGAAAAGTAAGCAACCCCCACAGGGGCCTATCAAGCAGGAGAGTGTAACGTATAAACCTCCACCATTAACAGGAGTTCGAAGTGTGAAGAGTAAGAACCCTAAGGGGCAATTTCATGGAGTTGCACGGTAGAGATACAACCCACCAGGAGGCCTGCCAACAGGGAGTTATCAAGGTAATAGTTATGGATTAATCTTACCCAGGCTCACAAGTGGAGTGAGTTAAGGTAACCGCCCATGCAGCCTCAACCCTCCTACCCAGGGGCTACCGGTGGTAGAGTTATTACAATTGGTTTATAGTCTAACCTTCCTACCTGTAAAGCTTTTGCAGGAAGCCGCCAAGCAAAAACGTCTATACTAACCTCCACCATGTAACGTATATCCTTCCAGGGGCTTCCAAGCCAAGAGATAACAAGTAATTATTATATCAATCTTACTACTATGTAATCGGTTATACCTAACCTCTTACCCAGAAAAAGCCTATGAAGGAGATAAATAAGTCTATACCCAAACCTCCCACCAGGGGCTACTGGCAAGAGATAACAAGAATTTTATATGCAACCCCAGCCCAGAAGTCTATTGCAGGAGATAAAGGTAAATATCAGAAACCAACAAAAGAGTACTAAGGTAAGTGATAAAACCAGGGCTACTAGGTGAAGATTGGCAGGTAAAACAACTTCCAACCCTACGAGGGCTAACAAGTAGGGAGCTACTGAGTAATCGCTCAGTACTAAACTTCTCCGCTCTGGGGCCTACGAGCAGGAGTTGTCAAGGTACGGGGGTATACCAACCTCCAGGCTATTCTACAAGGGAAGCAACATTAAGCCCAATTCCAGCCAGGGGAGGTTTTATCAAGTGGAGTACAGTAACGAATAACTACCAGGGCTAGGAGTATTACAAGCAGAACGTCATACAACCCCCATAACACTGCTAGGAGGTTTATAGTAACCATCATACAACCCCCTAGCTCAGTAAGCCGGGTTGCTAGGTGAAAGGAAAATGGGGCTACTCAAAGATACAGTAACGTGGTACCAACCCCCCTACGCTACTGGGCAGGAGTCACTCAAGTAACATATAGATCCCCCTACCCAGGGCCTACTAAAGGAGTACAAGGTGGATAGACCCAAGGCAGAACAATAAATACAACCCTACCAGGCCTACTAAGTAGGAGAAACTGGAACTCTAAAACAACCCAATGGCCTACTTAAAGATAGGAGTTAAAGAAAGAAGGGGCACTAATAGGAGTTACTAAAAAAATAAACCCTCCTACCAGGGGCCTACCAAGTAGGAGTTACCAAGGTAACCGTCTATACCTGACCCTCCTACCCGGGGCTTCCAAGTAGGAGTTACCAAGGTAACCGTCTATACCTAACCCTCCTACCCAGGGCCTCAAGTAGGAGTAACAGCGCAACCGTCTATCACTAACCCTCCTACCCAGGGGCCTACCAAGTAGGAGTTACCAGTAACCGTCTATACCTGACCCTCCTACCAGGGGCCTACCAAGTAGGAGTTACCAAGGTAACCGTCTTACCTGACCCTCCTACCCGGGGCCTACCAAGTAGGAGTTACAAGGTAACCGTCTATACCTAACCCTCCCACCCAGGTTCTACCAAGTAGGAGTTACCAAGGTAACCGTCATACCTAACCCTCCCACCCAGGGTTCCTACGCGTAGGAGTTACTGCAGGTAACCGTCTATGTAACCCTCCTACCCAGGGGCCTACCAAGTAGGAGTTACCAAGGTAACCGTCTGCTAACCCCATCCTCCGGCCCAGGGGCCTACAAGTAGGAGTTACCAAGGTAACCGTCTATACCTACCCTACCAGGGGCCTACCAAGTAGGAGTTACCAAGGTAACAGTCTATACCTAACCCTCCTACCCGGGGCCTACCAAGTAGGAGTTGCTCAAGGTAACCCGCTATACCTAACCCTCCTACCCAGGGGCTTACCAAGTAGGAGTTACCAAGGTAAACCGTCTATACCTAACCCTCCTACCCAGGCCTCCAAGTAGAGTACCAAGGTAACCGTCTATACCTAACCCTCCTACCCAGGGCCTACCAAGTAGGAGTTACCAAGGTAACCGTCATACCTAACCCTCCTACCCAGGGTTCTACAAAGTTAGTTACCAGGTAACCGTCTATACCTAACCCTCCTACCCAGGGGCCTACCAAGTAGGAGTTACCAAGGTAACCGTCTATCTTAACCTCCTACCCATGTAACCGTCTATACCTAACCCTCCTACCCAGGCCTACCAAGTAGGAGTTACCAAGCGATAACCGTCTAGAAGATACCTAACCCTCCTACCCAGGGGCTGCCAAGGAGTTACCAAGGTAACCGTCTATACCTAACCCTCCTACCCAGGGCCTACCAGTAGGAGTTACCAAGGTAACCGTCTATACCTAACCCTCCTACCCAGGGGCCTACCAAGTAGGAGTTACCAAGGTAACCGGCTCGTTACCTAACGCCTACCCAGGGCCTACCAAGTAGGAGTTACCAAGGTAACCGTCTATACCTAACCCTCCCTACCAGGGGCCTACCAAGTAGGAGTTACCAAGGTAACCGTCTATACCTAACCCTCCTACCCAGGGCCTACCAAGTAGGAGTTACCAAGGTAACCGTCTATACCTAACCCTCCTACCCAGGGCCTACCAAGTAGGAGTTACTAAGGTAACCGTCTATACCTAACCCTCCTAACCAGGGGCCTGCCAAGTAGGAGTTACCAAGGTAACCGTCCATACCTGACCCTCCTACCCGGGGCCTACCAAGTAGGAGTTACCAAGGTAACCGTCTATACCTAACCCTCCTACCGGGCCTACCAAGTAGGAGTTACCAAGGTAACCGCCTATACCTAACCCTCCGACCCAGGGGCCTACCAAGTAGGAGTTACCAAGGTAACCGTCTATACCTAACCCTCCTACCCAGGGGCCTACACAGTAGGGAGTTACCAAGGTAACCGTCTATACCTAACCCTCCTACCCGGGGCCTACCAAGTAGGAGTTACCAAGGTAACCGTCTATACCTAACAACCTCCTACCCAGGGGCCTACCAAGTAGGAGTTACTAAGGTACCCGTCTATACCCAACCCTCCTACCCAGGGCCTACCAAGTAGGAGTTACCAAGGTAACCGTCTATACCTAACCCTCCTACCCAGGGCCTACCAAGTAGGAGTTACCAAGGTAACCATCTATACCTAACCCTCCGACCCGGGGCCTACCAAGTAGGAGTTACCAAGGTAACCGTCTATACCTGACCCTCCGACCCGGGGCCTACCAAGTAGGAGTTACCAAGGTAACCGTCTATACCTAACCCTCCCACCCAGGGCCTACCAAGTAGGAGTTACCAAGGTAACCGTCTATACCTGACCCTCCTACCCGGGGCCTACCAAGTAGGAGTTACCAAGGTAACCGTCTATACCTAACCCCTCCTACCGGGGCCTACCAAGTAGGAGTTACCAAGGTAACCGTCTATACCTAACCCTCCACCCGGGACCTACCAAGTAGGAGTTACCAAGGTAACCGTCTATACCTAACCTAACCCTCCTACCCAGGGCCTACCAAGTAGGAGTTACCAAGGTAACCGTCTATACCTAACCCTCCTACCCGGGGTTCTACCAAGTAGGAGTTACCAAGGTAACCATTTATACATGACCCTCCTACCCAGGGCCTACCAAGTAGGAGTTCCCAAGGTTACTATCTATACATGACCCTCCTACCCACTGCCTACCAAGTAGGAGTTACTAAGGTAGCCATCTATACCTTACCCTTCTACCCAGGGGCCTACCAAGTAGGAGTTACTAAGGTAGCCATCTATACCTTACCCTTCTACCCTGGGCCTACCAAGTAGGAGTTACTAAGGTAACCGTCTATACCTATCCCTCCTACCCGGGGTTCTACCAAGTAGGAGTTACCAAGTTGCGTGTTAAATCGTGTTGTGTTGGGTGAGAGACCAAAAGGACAGTAACAACGAAACTACAGCCTCGGTGATTGTCCTGTGTCCTTACCCTTCTACCCGGGGCCTACCAAGTAGGAGTTAAGCCTAACCCTCCTACCCAGTTCAGTAACAACGGACTGCAGTTCCTACGGTGATGTCCCCTTCTACCCGGGGCCTACCAAGTAGGAGTTACTAAGGTAACCATCTATACCTAACCCTCCTAACCAGGGGTTCTACCAAGTAGGAGTTACCAAGTTGAGCGTGTTAAACAGGATGTGTTGTGTGGTGAGAGACCAAAGGACAGTAACAACGCCTTCCTACGGTGATTGTCCTGTTGTCCCACCCTTCTACCCGGGGCCTACCAAGTAGGAGTTACCAAGGTAACCGTCTATACCTAACCCTCCTACCCAGTTCGTAGCAGGTTACATTCCTCGGTGATTGTGTGTCCTTGTCAGTAACAACGGAAACTGCAGTTCCTACGGTGATTGTCCTGTTGTCCTTACCCTTCTACCCGGGGCCTACCAAGTAGGAGTTACTAAGGTAGCCATCTATACCTTACCCTTCTACCTTGGGCCTACCAAGTAGGAGTTACCAAGGTAACCGTCTATACCTAACCCTCCCTACCCGGGTCTACCAAGTAGGAGATACCAAGGTAACCGTCTATACCTAACCCTCCTACCCAGGGTTCTACCAAGTAGGAGTTACCAAGGTAACCGTCTATACCTAACGCCCCTACCCAGGGCCTACCAAGTAGGAGTTACCAAGGTAACCATCTATACCTAACCCTACTACCCAGGGTTCTACCAAGTAGGAGTTACCAAGGTAACAGTCTATACCTAACCCTCCTACCCGGTTCCTACCAAGTAGGAGTAACCAAGGTAACCAGCTATACCTAACCCTCCTACAGGGTAACCAAGTAGGAGTTACTAAGGTAACCATCTATACCTATCCCTCCTACCCGGGGCCTACCAAGTAGTTGTTACTAAGGTAACCATCTATACCTATCCCTTCTACCCTGGGCCTACCAAGTAGGAGTTACTAAGGTAACCATCTATACCTAACCCTCCTACCTCCGGGGCCTACCAAGTAGGAGTTACTAAGGTAACCATCTATACCTATCCCTCCTACCCGGGTTCTACCAAGTAGGAGTTACCAAGTTGAGCGTGTTAAATCAGGATGTGTTGTGTTGGGTGAGAGACCAAAGGACAGTAACAACGGAAACTGCAGTTCCTACGGTGATTGTCCTGTTGTCCTCTGTTCCAACCCTCCTACCCAGTTCAGTAGCAACGGAAACTGCAGTTCCTACGGTGATTGTCCTGTTGTCCTCTGCTCCACAGCTGTTTCTGAAGGAGGAGGTGTACCAGTTGCTGGAGTCTAAGAGAGAGCGTGTCCGTCAGGTGGCGGCCCTCACCCTGCAGAGATACACGCGCATGTTCTTCGTCAGGAAACGGTACACGGAGTTCAGGACCAAGATCGTCAGACTACAGGCCTACTGTAGAGGCTTCCTCACCAGGTACTGACCTCTGACCTCTGACCCCCTGACCTCTTACCCTGATCCCTGGGTATAGAACCCACAACCACCCTCCGCGGGGTACAGTTACCAGACAGGGTATAGAACCCACAATCACCCTCACTATAGTTACCAGACAGGGTATAGAACCCACAACCACCCTCGCTACAGTTACCAGACAGGGTATAGATCCCACAACCACCCTCACTATAGTTACCAGACAGGGTATAGAACCCACAACCACCCTCACTACAGTTACCAGACAGGGTATAGAACCCACAATACCCTCATTCAGTTACCAGACAGGGTATAGAACCCACAACCACCCTCACTACAGTTACCAGACAGGGTATAGAACCCACAACCACCCAACTACAGTTACCAGACAGGGTATAGAACCCACAACCACCCCACTACAGTTACCAGACAGGGTATAGAACCCACAACACCCACACAGTTACCAGACAGGTAAAGAACTCACAACCCTCACTACAGTTACCAGACAGGGTATAGAACCCACAACCACCCTCACTACAGTTACCAGACAGGGTATAGAACCCACAACCACCCTCACTACAGTTACCAGACAGGGTATAGAACACACAACCACCCTCGCTACAGTTACCAGACAGATTATAGAACACACAACCACCCCACTACAGTTACCAGACAGGGTATAGAACCCACAACCACCCCACTACAGTTACCAGACAGGGTATAGAACGCACAACCACCCCACTACAGTTACCAGACAGGGTATAGAACCCACAACCACCCTCACTACAGTTACCAGACAGGGTATAGAACCCACAACCACCCTCACTACAGTTACCAGACAGGGTATAGAACCCACAACCACCCTCACTACAGTTACCAGATCAGGGTATAGAACACACAACCACCCTCACTACAGTTACCAGAGTATGACCAGACATACTAGTTAAGAGGGATAGAACCCACAACCACCCTCACTACAGTTACCAGACAGGGTATAGAACACACAACCACCCTCACTACAGTTACCAGACAGGGTATAGAACACACAACCACCCCACTACAGTTACCAGACAGGGTATAGAACACACAACCACCCCACTACAGTTACCAGACAGGGTATAGAACCCACAACCACCCTCACTACAGTTACCAGACAGGGTATAGAACCCACAACCACCCGATGGCAACCTAATGATTTTACCACGGTACCTACTGTATACACGTGAAACACCTGAGAGGCCTGTTTTACTACTCCTCTGTCTCTCCTTCTCTCCTTCTCTCCTTCTTCTCCTTCTATCCTTCTATCCTTCTCCCTCTGTCTCTCCTTCTATCCTTCTCTCCTTCTCTCCTTCTATCCTTCTCCCTCTCTCTCCTTCTATCCTTCTCTCCTTCTCTCCTTCTCTCCTTCTATCCTTCTCTCCTTCTCTCCTTCTCTCCTTCTATCCTTCTCTCCTATCTTCTCTCCTTCTATCCTTCTCCCTCTGTCTCTCCTTCTATCCTTCTCTCCTTCTCTCCTTCTCTCCTTCTCTCCTTCTCTCCTTCTCCCTCTGTCTCTCCTTCTATCCTTCTCTCCTTCTCTCCTTCTATCCTTCTATCCTCTCTCTCCTTCTCTCCTTCTATCCTTCTATCCTTCTCCTCCTTCTCTCCTTCTCTCCTTCTATCCTTCTATCCTTCTCCCTCTGTCTCTCCTTCTATCCTTCTCTCCTTCTCTCCTTCTCTTCTTCTATCCTTCTATCCTTCTCCCTCTGTCTCTCCTTCTATCCTTCTCTCCTTCTCTCCTTCTATCCTTCTATCCTTCTCCCTCTGTCTCTCCTTCTATCCTTCTCTCCTTCTCTCCTTCTATCCTTCTCTCTCTCTCTCCTTCTCTCCTTCTCTCCTTCTCTCCTTCTCTCCTTCTCCCTCTCTCCTTCTCTTCTTCTATCCTTCTCTCCTCTCTCTGTCTCTCCTTCTATCCTTCTCTCCTTCTCTCCTTCTATCCTTCTCTCCTTCTCTCCTGTCTCTCCTTCTCTCCTTCTCTCTCTTCTATCCTTCTCTCCTTCTATCCTTCTCTCCTTCTATCCTTCTATCCTTCTCCCTCTGTCTCTCCTTCTATCCTTCTCTCCTTCTATCCTTCTCCCCTTCTATCCTTCTATCCTTCTCCCTCTGTCTCTCCTTCTATCCTTCTCTCCTTCTCTCCTTCTATCCTTCTCCCTCTGTCTCTCCTTCTATCCTTCTCTCCTTCTCTCCTTCTATCCTTCTATCCTTCTCTCCTTCTCTCCTTCTATCCTCTCTCTCCTTCTATCCTTCTCTCCTTCTATCCTTCTCTCCTTCTCTCCTTCTCTCCTTCTCTCCTTCTCTCCTTCTCTCCTTCTCTTCTTCTATCCTTCTATCCTTCTCTCTCTGTCTCTCCTTCTATCCTTCTATCCTTCTCCCTCTTCTCTCCTTCTATCCTTCTCTCCTTCTCTCCTTCTATCCTTCTATCCTTCTCTCTCTGTCTCTCCTTCTCTCTATCCTTCTATCCTTCTCTCCTTCTCTCCTTCTCTCCTTCTCTCCTTCTCTCCTTCTCTTCTTCTATCCTTCTCTCCTTCTCTCCTCTGTCTCTCCTTCTATCCTTCTCTCCTTCTCTCCTTCTCTCCTTCTATCCTTCTCTCCTTCTCTCCTTCTCTCCTTCTCTCCTTCTCTCCTTCTATCCTTCTATCCTTCTCTCTCTCTTCTCTCCTTCTCTCCTTCTATCCTTCTCTCCTTCTCTCCTTCTCTCCTTCTCTCCTTCTATCCTTCTATCCTTCTCTCCTTCTCTCCTTCTCTCCTTCTATCCTTCTCTCCTCTGTCTCTCCTTCTATCCTTCTCTCCTTCTCTCCTTCTTCTATCCTTCTATCCTTCTCTCCTTCTATCCTTCTCTCCTTCTATCCTTCTCTCCTTCTCTCCTTCTATCCTTCTCCTCTCTTCTCTCCTTCTATCCTTCTCTCCTTCTATCCTTCTCTCCTTCTATCCTTCTCTCCTTCTCTCTCCTCTCCTCTCCTTCTCTCCTCCTTCTCTCCTTCTCTCCTTCTCTCCTCTCTCTCCTTCTCTCCTCCTCTCCTCTCCCTCCCTCCCCTCCTCTCTCCTTCTCTCCCTCTCCCCTCCCTCCCTCCTCCCCTCCCCTCCTCTCCCTCTCCTCCCTCTCTCCCCTCTCCCTCCTCCCCCTCCCCTCTCCCCCTCCTCCCTCCTCTCCCTCTCTCCCTCTCCCTCCCTCCCTCTCCTCTCCCCTCCTCTCCCTCCTCCCTCCCTCCCTCCAGGAAGCGCTATTTGAAGATGAGGAAGAGTCTGGTGAAGTTCCGTTCTCTCGTCCACATGTACGTCACCCGCAAGAGATACATCAAGGTACACGACATTACTACACGACATTACTACACAACATTACTACATTACTACACGACATTACTACACGTCACCCGCAAGAGATACATCAAGGTACACACGACATTACTACGACATTACTACACGACATTACTACATTACTACACGACATTACTACACGTCACCCGCAAGAGATACATCAAGGTACACGACATTACTACACGACATTACTACACGACATTACTACATTACTACACGACATTACTACACGTCACCCGCAAGAGATACATCAAGGTACACGACATTACTACACGACATTACTACACGACATTACTACATTACTACACAACATTACTACACAACATTACTACACGACATTACTACACGACATTACTACACGGCATTACTACACGACATTACTACACGACATTACTACACGACATTACTACACACTACACAACATTACTACACGTCACCCGCAAGAGATACATCAAGGTACACGACATTACTACACGACATTACTACACAACACACTACACGACATTACTACACAACACACTACACGACATTACTACACAACACACTACACAACATTACTACACGGCATTACTACACGACATTACTACACGACATTACTACACGACATTACTACACACTACACAACATTACTACACGTCACCCGCAAGAGATACATCAAGGTACACGACATTACTACACGACATTACTACACGACATTACTACACAACACACTACACAACATTACTACACGACATTACTACACGACATTACTACACACTACACAACATTACTACACGACATTACTACACAACATTACTACACAACATTACTACACACTACACGACATTACTACACAACATTACTACACAACATTACTACACGACATTACTACACGACATTACTACACGACATTACTACACGGCATTACTACACAACATTACTACACGACATTACTACACAACATTACTACACAACATTACTACACGACATTACTACACACTACACTACACAACATTACTACACACTACACAACACCTAACACACACTACACAACATTACTACACAACATTACTACACAACAATACTACACAACATTACTACACAACACCTAACACACACTACACAACACACACTACACAACATTACTACACAACATTACTACACAACATTACTACACACACTACACACTACACACTACACTACACACTACACACTACACTACACTACACAACACACACTACACACTACACACTACACTACACAACATTACTACACACTACACAACACCTAACACACACTACACAACATTACACCTAACACACACTACACAACACCTAACACACACTACACACTACACTACACACACTACACAACACCTAACACACACTACACACCTAACACACACTACACAATACACACTACACACACTACACACTACACACTATACACTACACTACACACTACGCTACACACTACACACTACGCTACACAATACACACTACACTACACAACACCTAACACACACTACACAACACCTAACACACACTACACACTACACACTATACACTACACTACACACTATACACTACACTACACACTATACACTACACTACACACTACACACTACGCTACACAATACACACTACACTACACAACACCTAACACACACTACACAACACCTAACACACACTACACAACACCTAACACACACTACACACTACACACTACACACTATACACTACATTACTACACAACACCTAACACACACTACACAACACCTAACACACACTACACACTACACACTACACACTATACACTACAATACACACTATACACTACACTACACACTACACACTATACACTACACTACACACACTACACAACACCTAACACACACTACACAACACCTAACACACACTACACACTACACACTACACACTATACACTACACTACACACTATACACTACGCTACACACTACACACTACACTACACACTATACACTACACTACACATTATACACTACACAACATTACTACACAACATTACTACACAACATTACTACACAACATTACTACACAACATTACTACACGACATTACTACACAACATTACTACACAACATTACTACACAACATTACTACACAACACAATACATCTCCTTGGCACTGAGTTGATCAGGCTGTTGATTGGTGGAATGTTGGTCCCACTTCCTCTTGGTCACATGTCGATCCAGAGCATCCCAAACATGCTCAAAGGGTGACTCACCCGCCCTGGGCTCTCTCTGTATTACCAAGAGGTAACGCTGGTGTTACAGAGACAAGAGAGAGAGAGGCAACAGGGCTCTCTGCCCTGGGCTCTCTCTGTCCCGGTGAGATTAAGGCCAACAGGGCTCTCTGCCCTGGGCTCTCTCTGTCCCGGTGAGATTAAGGCCAACAGGGCTCTCTGCCCTGGGCTCTCTCTGTCCCGGTGAGATTAAGGCCAACAGGGCTCTCTGCCCTGGGCTCTCTCTGTCCCGGTGAGATTAAGGCCAACAGGGCTCTCTGCCCTGGGCTCTCTCTGTCCCGGTGAGATTAAGGCCAACAGGGCTCTCTGCCCTGGGCTCTCTCTGTCCCGGTGAGATTAAGGCCAACAGGGCTCTCTGCCCTGGGCTCTCTCTGTCCCGGTGAGATTAAGGCCAACAGGGCTCTCTGCCCTGGGCTCTCTCTGTCCCGGTGAGATTAAGGCACAACAGGGCTCTCTGCCCTGGGCTCTCTCTGTCCCGGTGAGATTAAGGCCAACAGGGCTCTCTGCCCTGGGCTCTCTCTGTCCCGGTGAGATTAAGGCCAACAGGGCTCTCTGCCCTGGGCTCTCTCTGTCCCGGTGAGATTAAGGCCAACAGGGAAAACTGGACCCTTCTTCTAGTTAGGGGTTTGTAATGTTTTGTTCTGTTGTAGATGAAGCTGGAGGCCCGCAGGAAAGCAGAGGAGGAGAGGAGGAGGAGAGAGGAGGTGAGGAGAGGAGAGGAGGAGGAAAAGGGGAGGAGGAGGAGGGAGACGGTGAGTAGAGGAGAGGGGGAGGAAGAGGGGAGGTGAGTAGAGGAGAGGGGGAGGAAGAGGGGAGGTGAGTAGAGGAGAGGGGGAGGAAGAGGAGAGGAGGAGAGGAGGAGGAGAGAGGAGGTGAGTAGAGAGAGGGGGAGGAAGAGGGGAGGTGAGTAGAGGAGAGGGGGAGGAAGAGGGGAGGTGAGTAGAGGAGAGGGGGAGGAAGAGGGGAGGTGGAGGAGGGAGATGGTGAGTAGAGGAGAGGAGGACGAAGAGGGGAGGAGGAGGAGGGAGATGGTGAGTAGAGGAGAGGAGGACGAAGAGGGGAGGAGGAAGAGGGAGAGGGTGTGGAGAGATGGAGGTAGGAGAGGAGAGGAGAGAGGGAGGAGAGGAGAGAGGGAGGAGAGGAGAGGAGAGAAGGAGAGGGTTAACCAAGGGTTAATAAGGGGTCTGAGAAGAGGAGAGGAGGAGAGGGGAGAGAGGGAGGAGAGAGGGAGGAGAGGAGAGAGGAGGAGAGGAGAGAGGAGGAGAGGAGAGAGGAGGAAGAGGGAGAGGGAGGTGGAGAGTAGTTGTCTTTCCATCTCTTATATCTTGTGTGTGTGTGTGTGTGTGTGTGTGTGTGTGTGTGTGTGTGTGTGTGTGCTGTGTGTGTGTGTGTGTGTGTGTGTGTGTGTGTGTGTGTGTGTGTGTGTGTGTGTGTGTGTGTCCTGTGTGTGTGTGTGTGTGTGTGTGTGTGTGTGTGTGTGTGTGTGTGTGTGTGTGTGTGTGTGTGTGTGTGTGTGTGTGTGTGTGTGTGTGTGTGTGTGTGTGTGTGTGTGTGTGTGTAGGAGCTGTCGAAGAGAGAGGTGGTTAATGTCTCTCACCTGGTGATCCCTGCTGAGCTCGGCTCTTTACTGCAGGCTGCAGCAGGTTGGTTTGTGTTCAGACTCCATGCTGACTCTCTCTGGTCCATCTCCTCACATCTCTCTGGTCCATCTCTCACATCTCTCTGGTCCGTCTTACTTCTGGTCCGTTCTCTCTCTGGTCCATCTCCTAACTGACTCTCTCTGGTCCATCTCCTCACATCTCTCTGGTCCGTCTCCTCACGTCTCTCTGGTCCATCTCTCACATCTCTCTGGTCGTCTCTCACATCTCTCTGGTCCATCTTACATCTCTGTCTAGCTCTGGTCCATCTGGTCCATCTCCTCACATCTCTCTGGTCCGTCTCCTCACATCTCTCTGGTCCGTCTCCTCACATCTCTCTGACTCTCTCTGGTCCATCTCCTCACATCTCTCTGGTCCGTCTCCTCACATCTCTCTGGTCCGTCTCCTCACGTCTCTCTGGTCCATCTCCTCACATCTCTCTGGTCCATCTCCTCACATCTCTCTGACTCTCTCTGGTCCATCTCCTCACATCTCTCTGGTCCGTCTCCTCACATCTCTCTGGTCCATCTCCTCACATCTCTCTGGTCCGTCTCCTCACGTCTCTCTGGTCCATCTCCTCACATCTCTCTGGTCCATCTCCTCACATCTCTCTGGTCCGTCTCCTCACGTCTCTCTGGTCCATCTCCTCACATCTCTCTGACTCTCTCTGGTCCATCTCCTCACATCTCTCTGACTAGCTCTGGTCCATCTCCTCACATCTCACCCTCTCTGGTCCATCTCCTCACATCTCTCTGGTCCGTCTCCTCACATCTCTCTGGTCCATCTCCTCACGTCTCTCTGGTCCGTCTCCTCACATCTCTCTGACTCTCTCTGGTCCATCTCCTAACATCTCTCTGTCTAGCTCTGGTCCATCTCCTCACATCTCTCTGGTCCATCTCCTCACATCTCTCTGGTCCGTCTCCTCACATCTCTCTGACTCTCTCTGGTCCATCTCCTCACATCTCTCTGTCTAGCTCTGGTCCATCTCCTCACATCTCTCTGGTCCATCTCCTCACATCTCTCTGGTCCGTCTCCTCACGTCTCTCTGACTCTCTCTGGTCCATCTCCTCACATCTCTCTGTCTAGCTCTGGTCCATCTCCTCACATCTCTCTGTCTAGCTCTGGTCCATCTCCTCACATCTCTCTGGTCCATCTCCTCACAGCTCTCTGTCTAGCTCTGGTCCATCTCCTCACATCTCTCTGGTCCATCTCCTCACATCTCTCTGGTCCGTCTCCTCACGTCTCTCTGACTCTCTCTGGTCCATCTCCTCACATCTCTCTGTCTAGCTCTGGTCCATCCCCTCACATATCTCTGGTCCATCTCCTCACATCTCTCTGTCTTGCTCTGGTCCATCTCATCACATCTCCCTGTTTAGCTCTGGTCCATCTCCCCACATCTCTCCCTCTAGCTCTGGTCCATGCTGAGAGTCTAGCTCTGGTCCATCTCCTCACGTCTCTCTGTGTGTGTAGGTGGCAGACAGCTCCATGCTGAGAGTCTAGCTCTGGTCCATCTCCTCACGTCTCTCTGTGTGTGTAGGTGGCAGACAGCTCCATGCTGAGAGTCTAGCTCTGGTCCATCTCCTCACGTCTCTCTGTCTAGCTCTGGTCCATCTCCTCACGTCTGTCTGTGTTATTAGGTGGCAGACAGCTCCATGCTGAGAGTCTAGCTCTGGTCCAGGCACCACACATCCCTGAGGAGAACCAGCTGACTCTGCCGCTGGACATCAACAACAACCCCTTCAGCCGCTACGTACAGCTGCACTTCAGGGTAACTCACCCCTCATTCAATCCCATACAATTCAATTCAATACTCTGTCTCTACTCACCCCTCATTCAATCCCATACAATTCAATTCAATACTCTGTCTCTACTCACCCCTCATTCAATCCCATACAATTCAATCCCATACTCTCTGTCTGTTCACACCCCTCATTCAATCCCATACAATTCAATTCAATACCTTCTGTCTCTACTCACCCCTCATTCAATACCTTCTGTCTCTACTCACCCCTCATTCAATCCCATACAATTCAATACAATACTCTGTCTCTACTCACCCCTCATTCAATCCCATACAATTCAATTCAATACTCTCTGTCTGTTCACACCCCTCATTCAATCCCATACAATTCAATTCAATACCTTCTGTCTCTACTCACCCCTCATTCAATCCCATACAATTCAATTCAATACTCTGTCTCTAATCACCCCTCATTCAATCCCATACAATTCAATTCAATACTCTGTCTCTACTCACCCCTCATTCAATCCCATACAATTCAATTCAATACTCTGTCTCTACTCACCCCTCATTCAATCCCATACAATTCAATTCAATACTCTCTGTCTGTTCACACCCCTCATTCAATCCCATACAATTCAATTCAATACCTTCTGTCTCTACTCACCCCTCATTCAATCCCATACAATTCAATTCAATACCTTCTGTCTCTACTCACCCCTCATTCAATCCCATACAATTCAATTCAATACCTTCTGTCTCTACTCACCCCTCATTCAATCCCATACAATTCAATTCAATACCTTCTGTCTCTACTCACCCCTCATTCAATCCCATACAATTCAATACAATACTCTGTCTCTACTCACCCCTCATTCAATCCCATACAATTCAATTCAATACTCTCTGTCTGTTCACACCCCTCATTCAATCCCATACAATTCAATTCAATACCTTCTGTCTCTACTCACCCCTCATTCAATCCCATACAATTCAATTCAATACTCTGTCTCTAATCACCCCTCATTCAATCCCATACAATTCAATTCAATACTCTGTCTCTACTCACCCCTCATTCAATCCCATACAATTCAATTCAATACTCTGTCTCTACTCACCCCTCATTCAATCCCATACAATTCAATTCAATACTCTCTGTCTGTTCACACCCCTCATTCAATCCCATACAATTCAATTCAATACCTTCTGTCTCTACTCACCCCTCATTCAATCCCATACAATTCAATTCAATACCTTCTGTCTCTACTCACCCCTCATTCAATCCCATACAATTCAATTCAATACCTTCTGTCTCTACTCACCCCTCATTCAATCCCATACAATTCAATTCAATACCTTCTGTCTCTACTCACCCCTCATTCAATCCCATACAATTCAATTCAATACCTTCTGTCTCTACTCACCCCTCATTCAATCCCATACAATTCAATTCAATACTCTGTCTGTACTCACCCCTCATTCAATCCCATACAATTCAATTCAATACCTTCTGTCTCTACTCACCCCTCATTCAATCCCATACAATTCAATTCAATACTCTGTCTCTACTCACCCCTCATTCAATCCCATACAATTCAATTCAATACTCTCTGTACACACCCCTCATTCACTCCCATACTCTCTGTCTGTACTCACCCCTCATTCAAATCAATTCAATTAAATTTTCTATCTCTGTACATTCTATTTCATTCAATTCAATTTCCAGGTCTGTCTTTCAATTCAGAGTCAATTCAATTCCTCTCAAGTCCCATTTCAATATTATCCCCGACATTTACACAAATGCCAGGCCAATACAGACAGCCTAGCTATATTGGATATATAGAAATACAGACAGCCTAGCTATATTGGAAATACAGACAGCCTAGCTATATTGGATATATAGAAATACAGACAGCCTAGCTATATTGGAAATATAGACAGCCTAGCTATATTGGAGATATAGAAATACAGACAGCCTAGCTATATTGGATATATAGAAATACAGACAGCCTAGCTATATTGGAGATATAGAAAAACATACAGCCTAGCTATATTGGATATATAGAAATACAGACAGCCTAGCTATATTGGAAATACAGACAGCCTAGCTATATTGGAAATATAGAAATACAGAAAGCCTAGCTATATTGGAAATACAGACAGCCTAGCTATATTGGAGATATAGAAATACAGACAGCCTAGCTATATTGGAGATATAGAAATACAGACAGCCTAGCTATATTGGAGATATAGAAATACAGACAGCCTAGCTATATTGGAAATACAGACAGCCTAGCTATATTGGAGATATAGAAATACAGACAGCCTAGCTATATTGGATATATAGAAATACAGACAGCCTAGCTATATTGGAAATATAGAAATACCGACAGCCTAGCTATATTGGATATATAGAAATACAGACAGCCTAGCTATTTTGGAGATATAGACAGCCTAGCTATATTGGAAATATAGACAGCCTAGCTATATTGGAGATATAGAAATACAGACAGCCTAGCTATATTGGAGATATAGAAATACAGACAGCCTAGCTATATTGGAAATACAGACAGCCTAGCTATATTGGAAATACAGACAGCCTAGCTATATTGGATATATAGAAATACAGACAGCCTAGCTATATTGGAAATATAGAAATACAGACAGCCTAGCTATATTGGAAATACAGACAGCCTAGCTATATTGGATATATAGAAATACAGACAGCCTAGCTATATTGGATATATAGAAATACAGACAGCCTAGCTATATTGGATATATAGAAATACAGACAGCCTAGCTATATTGGAAATATAGAAATACAGACAGCCTAGCTATATTGGATATATAGAAATACAGACAGCCTAGCTATATTGGAAATACAGACAGCCTAGCTATATTGGAAATACAGACAGCCTAGCTATATTGGAAATACAGACAGCCTAGCTATATTGGAGATATAGAAATACAGACAGCCTAGCTATATTGGAGATATAGAAATACAGACAGCCTAGCTATATTGGATATATAGAAATACAGACAGCCTAGCTATATTGGAAATACAGACAGCCTAGCTATATTGGATATATAGAAATACAGACAGCCTAGCTATATTGGAAATACAGACAGCCTAGCTATATTGGATATATAGAAATACAGACAGCCTAGCTATATTGGATATATAGAAATACAGACAGCCTAGCTATATTGGAAATACAGACAGCCTAGCTATATTGGAAATACAGACAGCCTAGCTATATTGGAAATATAGAGATACAGACAGCCTAGCTATATTGGATATATAGAAATACAGACAGCCTAGCTATATTGGATATATAGAAATACAGACAGCCTAGCTATATTGGAGATATAGAAATACAGACAGCCTAGCTATATTGGAGATATAGACAGCCTAGCTATATTGGAAATACAGACAGCCTAGCTATATTGGATATATAGAAATACAGACAGCCTAGCTATATTGGATATATAGAAATACAGACAGCCTAGCTATATCGGAGATATAGAAATACAGACAGCCTAGCTATATTGGAAATATAGAAATACAGACATCCTAGCTATATTGGAAATACAGACAGCCTAGCTATATTGGAGATATAGAAATACAGACAGCCTAGCTATATTGGAAATACAGACAGCCTAGCTATATTGGAAATACAGACAGCCTAGCTATATTGGAAATATAGAAATACAGACAGCCTAGCTATATTGGAAATACAGACAGCCTAGCTATATTGGAAATATAGAAATACAGACAGCCTAGCTATATTGGAAATACAGACAGCCTAGCTATATTGGAAATATAGAAATACAGACTATAGAAATACAGACAGCCTAGCTATATTGGATATATAGAAATACAGACAGCCTAGCTATATTGGAAATACAGACAGCCTAGCTATATTGGAGATATAGAAATACAGACAGCCTAGCTATATTGGAAATACAGACAGCCTAGCTACATTGGAAATATAGAAATACAGACAGCCTAGCTATATTGGAAATACAGACAGCCTAGCTATATTGGAGATATAGAAATACAGACAGCCTAGCTATATTGGAAATATAGAAATACCGACAGCCTAGCTATATTGGAAATACAGACAGCCTAGCTATATTGGAAATACAGACAGCCTAGCTATATTGGAAATACAGACAGCCTAGCTATATTGGAAATACAGACAGCCTAGCTATATTGGAAATACAGACAGCCTAGCTATATTGGAAATACAGACAGCCTAGCTATATTGGAAATACAGACAGCCTAGCTATATTGGAAATACAGACAGCCTAGCTATATTGGAAATACAGACAGCCTAGCTATATTGGAAATACAGACAGCCTAGCTATATTGGAAATACAGACAGCCTAGCTATATTGGAAATACAGACAGCCTAGCTACATTGGAAATACAGACAGCCTAGCTACATTGGAAATACAGACAGCCTAGCTATATTGGAAATACAGACAGCCTAGCTACATTGGAAATACAGACAGCCTAGCTACATTGGAAATACAGACAGCCTAGCTATATTGGAAATACAGACAGCCTAGCTACATTGGAAATACAGACAGCCTAGCTATATTGGAAATACAGACAGCCTAGCTATATTGGAAATACAGACAGCCTAGCTACATTGGAAATACAGACAGCCTAGCTATATTGGAAATACAGACAGCCTAGCTATATTGGAAATACAGACAGCCTAGCTACATTGGAAATACAGACAGCCTAGCTACATTGGAAATACAGACAGCCTAGCTATATTGGAAATACAGACAGCCTAGCTACATTGGAAATACAGACAGCCTAGCTATATTGGAAATACAGACAGCCTAGCTACATTGGAAATACAGACAGCCTAGCTACATTGGAAATACAGACAGCCTAGCTATATTGGAAATACAGACAGCCTAGCTATATTGGAAATACAGACAGCCTAGCTATATTGGAAATACAGACAGCCTAGCTACATTGGAAATACAGACAGCCTAGCTACATTGGAAATACAGACAGCCTAGCTATATTGGATATATAGAAATACAGACAGCCTAGCTATATTGGAAATACAGACAGCCTAGCTATATTGGAAATACAGACAGCCTAGCTATATTGGAAATATAGAAATACAGACAGCCTAGCTATATTGGAAATACAGACAGCCTAGCTACATTGGAAATACAGACAGCCTAGCTATATTGGAAATACAGACAGCCTAGCTACATTGGAAATACAGACAGCCTAGCTACATTGGAAATACAGACAGCCTAGCTATATTGGAAATACAGACAGCCTAGCTACATTGGAAATACAGACAGCCTAGCTATATTGGAAATACAGACAGCCTAGCTACATTGGAAATACAGACAGCCTAGCTACATTGGAAATACAGACAGCCTAGCTACACTGGAAATACAGACAGCCTAGCTATATTGGATATATATAACTTTGTCCATTCATTCCATTAACTGGGAAATGTAAAAATATTCAATTCTAATTCAATTCCAAAGATTAAATGTTTTACAATTTAAAAATTAAATTTCATTTCAGAAAGTCCAAACACAGTCTATAATTCTAATTAGATTCCAAAACTTGAAGACGGTTCAAACCTCGACCTACACATGTCTAATCTCCAGGGTCTGACCCCTGACCCCTGACCCCTGACCCTTTTAGGAGCCTATGTTTGGGATGCTAACGGTTCCCTTGGAGACGACCCTGACGTGTATGGACGAGGACCTCCGACAGGAAGCTCTGGAGGTGTTCGTTATGGTGAGTCCTGTTCGTTATGGTGAGTCCTGTTCATTATGGTGAGTCCTGTTCATTATGGTGAGTCCTGAGTCCTGTTCATTATGGTGAGTCCTGTTCATTATGGTGAGTCCTGAGTCCTGTTCATTATGGTGAGTCCTGTTCATTATGGTGAGTCCTGTTCGTTATGGTGAGTCCTGTTCGTTATGGTGAGTCCTGTTCATTATGGTGAGTCCTGTTCGTTATGGTGAGTCCTGTTCATTATGGTGAGTCCTGAGTCCTGTTCATTATGGTGAGTCCTGAGTCCTGTTCGTTATGGTGAGTCCTGTTCATTATGGTGAGTCCTGTTCGTTATGGTGAGTCCTGTTCATTATGGTGAGTCCTGTTCGTTATGGTGAGTCCTGTTCGTTATGGTGAGTCCTGTTCGTTATGGTGAGTCCTGTTCATTATGGTGAGTCCTGTTCATTATGGTGAGTCCTGTTCATTATGGTGAGTCCTGAGTCCTGTTCATTATGGTGAGTCCTGTTCATTATGGTGAGTCCTGATGGTGAGTCCTGTTCATTATGGTGAGTCCTGTTCGTTACGGTGAGTCCTGTTCATTATGGTGAGTCCTGTTCGTTATGGTGAGTCCTGTTAGTTATGGTGAGTCCTGTTCATTGTGGTGAGTCCTGTTCATTATGGTGAGTCCTGTTCGCTACGGTGAGACCTGTTCATTAAGGTGAGTCCTGTTCGTTATGGTGAGTCCTGTTCGTTATGGTGAGTCTTGTTCATTATGGTGAGTCCTGTTCGTTATGGTGAGTCCTGTTCATTATGGTGAGTCCTGTTCATTATGGTGAGTCCTGAGTCCTGTTCATTATGGTGAGTCCTGTTCATTATGGTGAGTCCTGAGTCCTGTTCATTATGGTGAGTCTTGTTCATTATGGTGAGTCCTGTTCATTATGGTGAGTCCTGTTCATTTTGGTGAGTCCTGTTTATTATGGTGAGTCCTGAGTCCTGTTCATTATGGTGAGTCCTGTTCATTATGGTGAGTCCTGTTCGTTATGGTGAGTCCTGTTCATTATGGTGAGTCCTGAGTCCTGTTCATTATGGTGAGTCCTGAGTCCTGTTCGTTATGGTGAGTCCTGTTCATTATGGTGAGTCCTGTTCATTATGGTGTGTCCTGTTCGTTATGGTGAGTCCTGTTCGTTATGGTGAGTCCTGTTCATTATGGTGAGTCCTGAGTCCTGTTCATTATGTTGAGTCCTGAGTCCTGTTCATTATGGTGAGTCCTGTTCATTATGGTGAGTCCTGAGTCCTGTTCATTATGGTGAGTCCTGTTCATTATGGTGAGTCCTGTTCATTATGGTGAGTCCTGTTCATTATGGTGAGTCCTGTTCATTATGGTGAGTCCTGTTCATTATGGTGAGTCCTGTTTATTATGGTGAGTCCTGATGGTGAGTCCTGTTCATTACGGTGAGTCCTGTTCATTATGGTGAGTCCTGTTCGTTATGGTGAGTCCTGTTCATTATGGTGAGTCCTGTTCATTATGGTGAGTCCTGTTCGTTATGGTGAGTCTTGTTCATTATGGTGAGTCCTGTTCATTATGGTGAGTCCTGTTCGTTACGGTGAGTCCTGTTCATTATGGTGAGTCCTGCTCGTTATGGTGAGTCCTGTTCATTATGGTGAGTCCTGTTCGTTACGGTGAGTCCTGTTAATTATGGGGAGTCCTGTTCGTTATGGTGAGTCCTGTTCGTTATGGTGAGTCCTGTTCGTTATGGTGAGTCTTGTTCATTATGGTGAGTCCAGTTCGTAACGGTGAGTCCTGTTCATTATGGTGAGTCCTGTTCATTATGGTGAGTCCTGTTCATTATGGTGAGTCCTGAGTCCTGTTCATTATGGTGAGTCCTGTTCATTATGGTGAGTCCTGATGGTGAGTCCTGTTCGTTATGGTGAGTCTTGTTCATTATGGTGAGTCCTGTTCGTTACGGTGAGTCCTGTTCATTATGGTGAGTCCTGTTCGTTATGGTGAGTCCTGAGTCCTGTTCATTATGGTGAGTCCTGAGTTCTGTTCATTAGGGTGAGTCCTGTTCATTATGGTGAGTCTTGTTCATTATGGTGAGTCCTGTTCGTTATGGTGAGTCCTGTTCGTTATGGTGAGTCTTGTTCATTATGGTGAGTCCTGTTCGTTATGGTGAGTCCTGTTCATTATGGTGAGTCCTGATGGTGAGTCCTGTTCATTATGGTGAGTCCTGTTCGTTATGGTGAGTCCTGTTCATTATGGTGAGTCCTGATGGTGAGTCCTGTTCATTATGGTGAGTCCTGTTCGTTATGGTGAGTCCTGTTCATTATGGTGAGTCTTGTTCATTATGGTGAGTCCTGTTCGTTATGGTGAGTCCTGTTCATTATGGTGAGTCCTGTTCATTATGGTGAGTCCTGTTTGTTATGGGGAGTCCTGTTCATTATGGTGAGTCCTGTTCGTTATGGTGAGTCCTGTTCATTATGGTGAGTCCTGTTCGTTATGGTGAGTCCTGATGGTGAGTCCTGTTCGTTATGGTGAGTCCTGTTCGTTACGGTGAGTCCTGTTCATTACGGTGAGTCCTGTTCATTATGGTGAGTCCTGTTCATTATGGTGAGTCCTGTTCGTTATGGTGAGTCCTGTTCGTTATGGTGAGTCCTGTTCATTATGGTGAGTCCTGTTCGTTATGGTGAGTCCTGTTCGTTATGGTGAGTCCTGTTCGTTACGGTGAGTCCTGTTCATTATGGTGAGTCCTGATGGTGAGTCCTGTTCGTTATGGTGAGTCCTGTTCATTATGGTGAGTCCTGATGGTGAGTCCTGTTCGTTATGGTGAGTCCTGTTCGTTATGGTGAGTCCTGTTCGTTATGGTGAGGCCTGTTCATTATGGTGAGTCCTGTTCATTATGGTGAGTCCTGTTCGTTATGGTGAGTCCTGTTCATTATGGTGAGTCCTGTTCGTTATGGTGAGTCCCGTTCATTATGGTGAGTCCTGTTCGTTATGGTGAGTCCTGTTCGTTATGGTGAGTCCTGTTCATTATGGTGAGTCCTGTTCGTTATGGTGAGTCCTGTTCATTATGGTGAGTCCTGTTCGTTATGTTGAGGCCTGTTCATTATGGTGAGTCCTGTTCATTATGGTGAGTCCTGTTCGTTATGGTGAGTCCTGATGGTGAGTCCTGTTCATTATGGTGAGTCTTGTTCGTTATGGTGAGTCCTGTTCATTATGGTGAGTCCTGTTCATTATGGTGAGTCCTGTTCGTTATGGTGAGTCCTGTTCGTTATGGTGAGGCCTGTTCATTATGGTGAGTTCTGTTCATTATGGTGAGTCCTGATGGTGAGTCCTGTTCATTATGGTGAGTCCTGTTCATTATGGTGAGTCCTGTTCATTATGGTGAGTCCTGTTCATTATGGTGAGTCCTGTTCGTTATGGTGAGTCCTGTTCATTATGGTGAGTCCTGTTCGTTATGGTGAGTCCTGATGTTGAGTCCTGTTCGTTATGGTGAGTCCTGTTCATTATGGTGAGTCCTGTTCGTTATGGTGAGTCCTGTTCGTTATGGTGAGTCCTGTTCGTTATGGTGAGTCCTGATGGTGAGTCCTGTTCGTTATGGTGAGTCCTGTTTAAGTGTTAGGGTTCTGTCTATCTCTGTGTTCTAGGTGTTTAAGTGTTGGGGTTCTGTCTATCTCTGGGTTCTAGGTGTGTAAGTGTTAGGGTTCTGTGTTCTAGGTGTTTAAGTGTTAGGGTTCTGTGTTCTAGGTGTTTAAGTGTTAGGGTTCTGTGTTCTAGGTGTTTAAGGGATGCGGTTCTATGTTCTAGATCCTGAGGTTCATGGGCGACCCCCACCTGAACGGGGCTCAGGAGAACCTGTTTGGGAACTACATAATCCAGAGAGGACTGGCCAATCAGGGCCTGCGAGACGAGATCCTGGCTCAGCTGGCCAATCAGGTGTGGCGGAACCCAAACCATGACAACGCAGAGAGAGGCTGGCTGCTGCTGCTGGGCTGCACCTGCTGCTTCCCTCCATCACCCAGGCTGCACACACACCTGCTGAAGTACTCACACACACACACACACACACACACACACACACACACACACACACACACACACACACACCTGCTGAAGTACTCACACACACACACACACACACACACACACACACACACACACACACACACACACACCTGCTGAAGTACACACACACACACACACACACACACACACACACACACACACACACCTGCTGAAGTACACACACACACACACACACACACACACACACACACACACACACACACACACACCTGCTGAAGTACTAAAACACACACACACACACACACACACACACACACACACACACACACACACACACACACACCTGCTGAAGTACACACACACACACACACACACACACACACACACACACACACACACACACCTGCTGAAGTACACACACACACACACACACACACACACACACACACACTGCTGAAGTACTACACACACACACACACACACACACACACACACACACACACACACACACACACATACACACACACACACACACACACACACACACACACACACACACACACACACACACCTGCTGAAGTACTCAACACACACACACACACACACACACACACACACACACACACACACACACACACACACCTGCTGAAGTACTAACACACACACACACACACACACACACACACACACACACACACACACACACACACACACACACACACACACACACACACACACACACACACACACACACACACACACACACACACACACACACACACACACACACAGGCCATGGTCGTACCTGCTCACACCTGTCTCCTCCTAGGTTTGTGTCTGACCACGCCCCTGCTGGTTGCCGGGCGCTGCTGCAGCACCGGCTGATCCAGGCCAATCAGAAGTCCCGGCTGTTATCAGGCTCCGCCCCTGAGACAGCACGCACCTATCCGCTGGCTCTGTTGGAGTGGACAGCCAATAGGAAGAGGGCTAACATGGTGCTGCAGGTGACCTGCTTCGACGGTGAGCTGCGCTTTCTGATGACATCACAGGGCAGTCTACTAACTAACACAGGAGGAACAACTGCTTGACTCCATAACTCTCCTCCCCCCCCCCCTCTCTCTCTCTCTACCTCTCTCTCTGTTCTCTCTCTCTCTCTCTCTCTCTCTCTCTCTCTCTACCTCTCTCTCTCTCTCTCTGTCTGTCTGTCTCTGTCTGTCTCTCTCTCTCTCTCTCTCTCTCTCTCTCTCTCTCTCTCTCTCTCTCTCTCTCTCTCTCTCTCTCTCTGTCTCTCTCTCTGTCTCTCTCTGTCTCTGTCTCTCTCTGTCTCTCTCTCTGTCTCTCTCTCTCTCTCTCTCTCTGTCTCTCTCTCTGTCTCTCTCTCTCTCTGTCTCTCTCTGTCTCTCTCTGTCTCTCTCGCTCTCTGTCTCTCTCTCTGTCTCTCTCTCTCTCTCTCTCTCTCTAGGGGAATCGTTCCTATGTCCCGTCCAATCCTGGACCAGTGGAGAAGATCTGGCAGGAAACATCCTACGACACAGGTATCCTATCCTACCATCCTACTACACAGGTATCCTATCCTACCATCCCACTACACAGGTATCCTATCCTACCATCCTACTACACAGGTATCCTATCCTACCATCCTACTACACAGGTATCCTACCATCCTACTACACAGGTATCCTACCATCCTACTACACAGGTATCCTATCCTACCATCCCACTACACAGGTATCCTATCCTACCATCCTACTACACAGGTATCCTATCCTACCATCCTACTACACAGGTATCCTATCCTACCATCCCACTACACAGGTATCCTATCCTACCATCCTACTACACAGGTATCCTATCCTACCATCCTACTACACAGGTATCCTACCATCCTACTACACAGGTATCCTACCATCCTACTACACAGGTATCCTATCCTACCATCCCACTACACAGGTATCCTATCCTACCATCCCACTACACAGGTATCCTATCCTACCATCCTACTACACAGGTATCCTACCATCCTACTACACAGGTATCCTACCATCCCACTACACAGGTATCCAATCCTACCATCCTACGACACAGGTATCCTATCCTACCATCCTACTACACAGGTATCCTACCATCCCACTACACAGGTATCCTACCATCCTACTACACAGGTATCCTATCCTACCATCCCACTACACAGGTATCCTATCCTACCATCCCACTACACAGGTATCCTATCCTACCATCCTACTACACAGGTATCCTATCCTACCATCCCACGACACAGGTATCCTATCCTACCATCCCACAACACAGGTATCCTATCCTACCATCCTACTACACAGGTATCCTATCCTACCATCCCACTACACAGGTATCCTACCATCCTACTACACAGGTATCCTATCCTATCATCCTAATACACAGGTATCCTATCATCTCTGTGTTCCTGTAGGGGGGTGTGGAGGGGCTGGTCTATACTGTCTCTCTGTGTTCCTGTAGGGGGGAGTGGAGGGGCTGGTCTGTACTGTCTCTCTGTGTTCCTGTAGGGGGAGTGGAGGGGCTGGTCTGTACTGTCTCTCTGTGTTCCTGTAGGGGGGAGTGGAGGGGCTGGTCTGTACTGTCTCTCTGTGTTCCTGTAGGGGGGTGTGGAGGGGCTGGTCTGTACTGTCTCTCTGTGTTCCTGTAGGGGGGAGTGGAGGGGCTGGTCTGTACTGTCTCTCTGTGTTCCTGTAGGGGGAGTGGAGGGGCTGGTCTGTACTGTCTCTCTGTGTTCCTGTAGGGGGGAGTGGAGGGGCTGGTCTATACTGTCTCTCTGTGTTCCTGTAGGGGGGAGTGGAGGGGCTGGTCTGTACTGTCTCTCTGTGTTCCTGTAGGGGGGAGTGGAGGGGCTGGTCTGTACTGTCACTCTGTGTTCCTGTAGGGGGGAGTGGAGGGGCTGGTCTGTACTGTCTCTCTGTGTTCCTGTAGGGGGGAGTGGAGGGGCTGGTCTGTACTGTCTCTCTGTGTTCCTGTAGGGGGGAGTGGAGGGGCTGGTCTGTACTGTCTCTCTGTGTTCCTGTAGGGGGGAGTGGAGGGGCTGGTCTATACTGTCTCTCTGTGTTCCTGTAGGGGGGAGTGGAGGGGCTGGTCTGTACTGTCTCTCTGTGTTCCTGTAGGGTGGAGTGGAGGGGCTGGTCTGTACTGTCTCTCTGTGTTCCTGTAGGGGGGTGTGGAGGGGCTGGTCTGTACTGTCTCTCTGTGTTCCTGTAGGGGGGAGTGGAGGGGCTGGTCTGTACTGTCTCTCTGTGTTCCTGTAGGGGGAGTGGAGGGGCTGGTCTGTACTGTCTCTCTGTGTTCCTGTAGGGTGGAGTGGAGGGGCTGGTCTGTACTGTCTCTCTGTGTTCCTGTAGGGGGGAGTGGAGGGGCTGGTCTGTACTGTCTCTCTGTGTTCCTGTAGGGGGGAGTGGAGGGGCTGGTCTGTACTGTCTCTCTGTGTTCCTGTAGGGGGGAGTGGAGGGGCTGGTCTATACTGTCTCTCTGTGTTCCTGTAGGGGGGAGTGGAGGGGCTGGTCTGTACTGTCTCTCTGTGTTCCTGTAGGGGGGAGTGGAGGGGCTGGTCTGTACTGTCTCTCTGTGTTCCTGTAGGGGGGAGTGGAGGGGCTGGTCTGTACTGTCTCTCTGTGTTCCTGTAGGGGGGGAGTGGAGGGGCTGGTCTATACTGTCTCTCTGTGTTCCTGTAGGGGGGAGTGGAGGGGCTGGTCTGTACTGTCTCTCTGTGTTCCTGTAGGGGGGAGTGGAGGGGCTGGTCTGTACTGTCTCTCTGTGTTCCTGTAGGGGGGAGTGGAGGGGCTGGTCTGTACTGTCTCTCTGTGTTCCTGTAGGGGGGAGTGGAGGGGCTGGTCTGTACTGTCTCTCTGTGTTCCTGTAGGGGGGAGTGGAGGGGCTGGTCTGTACTGTCTCTCTGTGTTCCTGTAGGGGGGGAGTGGAGGGGCTGGTCTGTACTGTCTCTCTGTGTTCCTGTAGGGGGGAGTGGAGGGGCTGGTCTGTACTGTCTCTCTGTGTTCCTGTAGGGGGGAGTGGAGGGGCTGGTCTGTACTGTCTCTCTGTGTTCCTGTAGGGTGGAGTGGAGGGGCTGGTCTGTACTGTCTCTCTGTGTTCCTGTAGGGGGGAGTGGAGGGGCTGGTCTGTACTGTCTCTCTGTGTTCCTGTAGGGGGAGTGGAGGGGCTGGTCTGTACTGTCTCTCTGTGTTCCTGTAGGGGGGAGTGGAGGGGCTGGTCTGTACTGTCTCTCTGTGTTCCTGTAGGGGGGAGTGGAGGGGCTGGTCTGTACTGTCTCTCTGTGTTCCTGTAGGGGGTGGGAGGAGTGGAGGGGCTGGTCTGTACTGTCTCTCTGTGTTCCTGTAGGGGGAGTGGAGGGGCTGGTCTGTACTGTCTCTCTGTGTTCCTGTAGGGGGGAGTGGAGGGGCTGGTCTGTACTGTCTCTCTGTGTTCCTGTAGGGGGGTGTGGAGGGGCTGGTCTATACTGTCTCTCTGTGTTCCTGTAGGGGGGTGTGGAGGGGCTGGTCTGTACTGTCTCTCTGTGTTCCTGTAGGGGGGGTGTGGAGGGGCTGGTCTATACTGTCTCTCTGTGTTCCTGTAGGGGGGAGTGGAGGGGCTGGTCTATACTGTCTCTCTGTGTTCCTGTAGGGGGGGAGTGGAGGGGCTGGTCTGTACTGTCTCTCTGTGTTCCTGTAGGGGGGTGTGGAGGGGCTGGTCTGTACTGTCTCTCTGTGTTCCTGTAGGGGGGGAGTGGAGGGGCTGGTCTGTACTGTCTCTCTGTGTTCCTGTAGGGGGGAGTGGAGGGGCTGGTCTGTACTGTCTCTCTGTGTTCCTGTAGGGGGGAGTGGAGGGGCTGGTCTGTACTGTCTCTCTGTGTTCCTGTAGGGGGGGTGTGGAGGGGCTGGTCTGTACTGTCTCTCTGTGTTCCTGTAGGGGGGAGTGGAGGGGCTGGTCTGTACTGTCTCTCTGTGTTCCTGTAGGGGGGAGTGGAGGGGCTGGTCTGTACTGTCTCTCTGTGTTCCTGTAGGGGGGGTGTGGAGGGGCTGGTCTATACTGTCTCTCTGTGTTCCTGTAGGGGGGAGTGGAGGGGCTGGTCTGTACTGTCTCTCTGTGTTCCTGTAGGGGGGGAGTGGAGGGGCTGGTCTATACTGTCTCTCTGTGTTCCTGTAGGGGGGAGTGGAGGGGCTGGTCTGTACTGTCTCTCTGTGTTCCTGTAGGGGGGTGTGGAGGGGCTGGTCTGTACTGTCTCTCTGTGTTCCTGTAGGGGGTGTGTGAGGAGTGGAGGGGCTGGTCTGTACTGTCTCTCTGTGTTCCTGTAGGGGGGAGTGGAGTGGCTGGTCTATACTGTCTCTCTGTGTTCCTGTAGGGGGGTGTGGAGGGGCTGGTCTATACTGTCTCTCTGTGTTCCTGTAGGGGGGGTGTGGAGGGGCTGGTCTGTACTGTCTCTCTGTGTTCCTGTAGGGGGGAGTGGAGGGGCTGGTCTATACTGTCTCTCTGTGTTCCTGTAGGGGGGAGTGGAGGGGCTGGTCTGTACTGTCTCTCTGTGTTCCTGTAGGGGGGGTGTGGAGGGGCTGGTCTGTACTGTCTCTCTGTGTTCCTGTAGGGGGGAGTGGAGGGGCTGGTCTGTACTGTCTCTCTGTGTTCCTGTAGGGGGGAGTGGAGGGGCTGGTCTGTACTGTCTCTCTGTGTTCCTGTAGGGGGGCGTGTGAGGAGTGGAGGGGCTGGTCTGTACTGTCTCTCTGTGTTCCTGTAGGGGGGAGTGTGAGGAGTGG
>NW_025548687.1:40000-42500 GCF_905237065.1 Salmo salar
AACCCTTCACTTCCTCTACAACCTTTCACTTCCTCTTCAACCCTTCACTTCCTCTTCAACCCTTCACTTCCTCTACAACCCTTCACTTCCTCTACAACCCTTCACTTCCTCTACAACCCTTCACTTCCTCTACAACCCTTCACTTCCTCTACAACCCTTCACTTCCTCTTCAACCCTTCACTTCCTCTACAACCCTTTACTTCCTCTACAACCCTTCACTTCCTCTACAACCCTTCACTTCCTCTACAACCCTTCACTTCCTCTTCAACCCTTCACTTCCTCTATAACCCTTCACTTCCTCTACAACCCTACAACCCTTCACTTCCTCTACAACCCTTCACTTCCTCTATAACCCTTCACTTCCTCTACAACCCTACAACCCTTCACTTCCTCTACAACCCTTCACTTCCTCTTCAACCCTTCACTTCCTCTACAACCCTTCACTTCCTCTACAACCCTTCACTTCCTCTACAACCCTTCGCTTCCTCTACAACCCTTCACTTCCTCTACAACCCTTCACTTCCTCCACAACCCTTCACTTCCTCTACAACCCTTCGCTTCCTCTACAACCCTTCACTTCCTCTACAACCCTTCGCTTCCTCTACAACCCTTCACTTCCTCTACAACCCTTCACTTCCTCTACAACCCTTCGCTTCCTCTACAACCCTTCACTTCCTCTACAACCCTTCACTTCCTCTACAACCCTTCACTTCCTCTACAACCCTTCACTTCCTCTACAACCCTTCACTTCCTCTACAACCCTTCACTTCCTCTACAGCCCTTCACTTCCTCTACAACCCTTCACTTCCTCTACAACCCTTCACTTCCTCTACAACCCTTCACTTCCTCTGCAACCCTTCACTTCCTCTACAACCCTTCACTTCCTCTACAACCCTTCACTTCCTCTACAACCCTTCACTTCCTCTACAACCCTTCACTTCCTCTACAACCCTTCACTTCCTCTATAACCCTTCACTTCCTCTACAACCCTTCACTTCCTCTTCAACCCTTCACTTCCTCTACAACCCTTCACTTCCTCTACAACCCTTCACTTCCTCTACAACCCTTCACTTCCTCTACAACCCTTCACTTCCTCTACAACCCTTCACTTCCTCTTCAACCCTTCACTTCCTCTTCAACCCTTCACTTCCTCTACAACCCTTCACTTCCTCTTCAACCCTTCACTTCCTCTACAACCCTTCACTTCCTCTACAACCCTTCACTTCCTCTACAACCCTTCACTTCCTCTACAACCCTTCACTTCCTCTTCAACCCTTCACTTCCTCTACAACCCTTCACTTCCTCTTCAACCCCTTCACTTCCTCTACAACCCTTCACTTCCTCTACAACCCTTCACTTCCTCTACAACCCTTCACTTCCTCTACAACCCTTCACTTCCTCTACAACCCTTCACTTCCTCTACAACCCTTCACTTCCTCTACAACCCTTCACTTCCTCTACAACCTGGCCTTTTTATTCACAATACCTTCCTATCATTTATGTAGGCCATCTGATCGTGTGTGTGTGTGTGTGTGTGTGTGTGTGTGTGTGTGTGTGTGTGTGTGTGTGTGTGTGTGTGTGTGTGTGTGTGTGTGTGTGTGTGTGTGTGTGTGTGTGTGTGCGTGCCTGTGTGTGTGTGTGTCTCTCTGTGTGTGTGTGTGTGTGTGTGTGTGTCTCTGTGTGTGTGTGTGTGTGTGTGTGTGTGGTGTGTGTGTGTGTGTCTCTGTGTGTGTGTGTGTGTGTGTGTGTGTGTGTGTGTGTGTGTGTGTGTGTGTGTGTGCAGTATGAATAGAGCAGACTACAGGGGGGGGATTGAGTTACTAAACTACCGTATTTCATACAACTGGAGGGCTGCTGGATTCAGACCCCAGGTTCCCTCTTCTGCCGTTGGGCCCTGGAGCATAACATTACACTTCATAACACTTCATAACATAACACTTCATAACATAACACAACACTTCATAACATTTCACTTCATAACATAACACTTCACAACATTACACTTCATAACATAACACATCATAAAATAACACAACACTTCATAACATAACACTTCATAACATAACACATCATAACACATCATAACACTTCATAACATAACACTTCATAACACATCATAACACTTCATAACATAACACATCATAACACTTCATAACATAACACTTCATAACACATCATAGCACTTCACAACACTTCATAACACAACACGTCATAACATAACACTTCATAACATAACACTTCATAACACAACACTTCATAAAATAACACTTCATAACATAACACATCATAACATAACACTTCATAACACTTCATAACATAACACTTCATAACATAACACTTCATAATATAACACTTCATAACATAACACTTCATAACATAACACTTCATAACATAACACATCATAACACAACACTTCACAACACTTCATAACACAACACTTCACAACACTTCATAACATAACACTTCATAATATAACACTTCATAACATAACACTTCATAA
>NW_025548687.1:52500-77500 GCF_905237065.1 Salmo salar
CCAGCCTCCCCCTCCTGCTTCACCCCCTGCTGCCCACCACCCCTACCACACCCAGCCTCCACCTCCTGCTTCACCCCCTGCTGCCCACCACCCCTACCACACCCAGCGTCCCCCTCCTGCTTCACCCCTGCTGCCCCTCCCCTTGCCATGCCCCCCCTCCATGGGATGCCCCTCATGCCTTCCATGCCAGGTCTACCTCTGATGCCAGGTGTGATGCCAGGTATGGGCGTGGCACACATGCTTGGCCACGGCGTGTTAGTGTGTTTATCATCTTAGCATGCAGTGTTACTGAACCCTACCCTGGACCCTGCCCTGTACCCTGCCCTGGACCCTGCCCTGTACCCTGCCCTCTACCCTGCACTCTACCCTACCCTGCACCCTGCCCTCTACCCTACCCTGTACCCTGCCCTGGACCCTGCCCTGTACCCTTCCCTGGACCCTACCCTGGTCCCTGCCCTCTACCCTACCCTGTACCCTGCCCTGTACCCTACCCTGTACCCTGCCCTGTACCCTGCCCTGGACCCTACCCTGTACCCTACCCTGTACCCTGCCCCTTACCCTACCCTGTACCCTGCCCTGTACCCTGCCCTGTACCCTACCCTGTACCCTGCCCTGTACCCTGCCCTGGACCCTGCCCTGTACCCTGCCCTGTACCCTGCCCTGGACCCTACCCTGTACCCTGCCCTCTACCCTACCCTGTACCCTGCCCTATACCCTGCCCTGCACCCTACCCTGTACCCTGTACCCTACCCTGTACCCTGCCCTGTACCCTGCCCTGCACCATGCCCTGTACCCTGCCCTGTACCCTGGCCGTAACCCTACCCTATCCCCTGCCCTGCCCTCCACCCTAACCCTACCCTACCCTGTACCCTACTGAATCAGACACTAACCCTGTACCCTACCCTGCACCCTACCCTGAACCCTACCCTGTCCCTACCCTGTCCTACCCTGTCCATACCCTCAACCATACCCTTCACCCTACCCTGAAGCCTACCCTGTCCCTACCCTGTCCCTACCCTGTACCCTACCCCGTCCCTACCCTGTACCCTACCCGGCCCTACCCTGACGCTACCCTCTACCCTACCCAGCACACTACCCTGAACCCTACCCTCCCCCCTACCCTCTACCCTACCCTGAACCCTACCCTCTCCCTACCCTGAACCCTACCCTATCCCTACCCTGTCCCTACCCTGTCCCTACCCCGTCCCTACCCTGACCCTACCCTGAACCCTACCCTGAACCCTACCCTGTACTCTACCCTGTACACTACCCTGTACCCTACCCTGTCTCTACCCTGTACCCTACCCTGAACCCTACCCTGAACCCTACCCTGTCTCTACCCTGTACCCTACCCTGAACTCTACCCTGTACCCTACCCTGTACCCTACCCTGAACCCTACCCTGTACTCTACCCTGTCCTTACCCTGTCTCTACCCTGTACCCTACCCTGCACCCTACCCTGTACTCTACCCTGTCCCTACCCTGTCTCTACCCTGCACCCTACCCTGAACCCTACCCCGTCCCTACCTTTACCCTACCCTGAACCCTACCCTGTACCCTACCCTGTCCCTACCATGTCTCTACCCTGTACCCTACCCTGAACCCTACCCTGTGCCCTACCCTGTACTCTACCCTGTCCCTACCCTGTCTCTACCCTGTACCCTACCCTGTACCCTACCCCGTCCCTACCTTTACCCTACCCTGAACCCTACCCTGTTCTCTACCCTGTACTCTACCCTGTACACTACCCTGTCCCTACCCTGTCTCTACCCTGAACCCTACCCTGTACCCTACCCTGAACCCTGCCCTGTACCCTGCCCTGGACCCTACCCTGTACCCTACCCTGTACCCTGCCCCTTACCCTACCCTGTACCCTGCCCTGTACCCTGCCCTGTACCCTACCCTGTACCCTGCCCTGTACCCTGCCCTGGACCCTGCCCTGTACCCTGCCCTGTACCCTGCCCTGGACCCTACCCTGTACCCTGCCCTCTACCCTACCCTGTACCCTGCCCTATACCCTGCCCTGCTCCCTTCCCTGTACCCTGTACCCTACCCTGTACCCTGCCCTGTACCCTGCCCTGCACCATGCCCTGTACCCTGCCCTGTACCCTGGCCGTAACCCTACCCTATCCCCTGCCCTGCCCTCCACCCTAACCCTACCCTACCCTGTACCCTACTGAATCAGACACTAACCCTGTACCCTACCCTGCACCCTACCCTGAACCCTACCCTGTCCCTACCCTGTCCTACCCTGTCCATACCCTCAACCATACCCTTCACCCTACCCTGAAGCCTACCCTGTCCCTACCCTGTCCCTACCCTGTACCCTACCCCGTCCCTACCCTGTACCCTACCCGGCCCTACCCTGACGCTACCCTCTACCCTACCCAGCACACTACCCTGAACCCTACCCTCCCCCCTACCCTCTACCCTACCCTGAACCCTACCCTCTCCCTACCCTGAACCCTACCCTATCCCTACCCTGTCCCTACCCTGTCCCTACCCCGTCCCTACCCTGACCCTACCCTGAACCCTACCCTGAACCCTACCCTGTACTCTACCCTGTACACTACCCTGTACCCTACCCTGTCTCTACCCTGTACCCTACCCTGAACCCTACCCTGAACCCTACCCTGTCTCTACCCTGTACCCTACCCTGAACTCTACCCTGTACCCTACCCTGTACCCTACCCTGAACCCTACCCTGTACTCTACCCTGTCCTTACCCTGTCTCTACCCTGTACCCTACCCTGCACCCTACCCTGTACTCTACCCTGTCCCTACCCTGTCTCTACCCTGCACCCTACCCTGAACCCTACCCCGTCCCTACCTTTACCCTACCCTGAACCCTACCCTGTACCCTACCCTGTCCCTACCATGTCTCTACCCTGTACCCTACCCTGAACCCTACCCTGTGCCCTACCCTGTACTCTACCCTGTCCCTACCCTGTCTCTACCCTGTACCCTACCCTGTACCCTACCCCGTCCCTACCTTTACCCTACCCTGAACCCTACCCTGTTCTCTACCCTGTACTCTACCCTGTACACTACCCTGTCCCTACCCTGTCTCTACCCTGAACCCTACCCTGTACCCTACCCTGAACCCTACCCTGTCTCTACCCTGTTCCCTACCCTGAACCCTACCCTGTCTCTACCCGTGCCCTACCCTGAACTCTACCCTGTGCACTACCCTGTACGCTACCCTGAAACCTACCCTGCTCCCTACCCTATACCCTACCCTGAACCCTACCTTGAACCCTACCCCTACCCTACCCCGACCCTACCCTGAACCCTACCATGAACTCTACCCTGAACCCTACCCTTCCCCCTACCCTGTACCCTACCCTGTACCCTACCCTGAACCCTACCTTGAACCCTACCCTACACCCTACCCCGACCCTACCCTGAACCCTACCCTGAACCCTACCCTGTTCTCTACCCTGTACACTACCCTGTACCCTACCCCGTCCCTACCTTGACCCTACCCTGAACCCTACCCTGTTCTCTACCCTGTACTCTACCCTGTACACTACCCTGTCCCTACCTTGACCCCTACCCTCTACCCTACCCTGCACCCTGCCCTCTACCCTACCCTGTACCCTGCCCTGTACCCTGCCCTGTACCCTTCCCTGGACCCTACCCTGTACCCTGCCCTGAACCCTACCCTGCTCCCTACCCTGTACCCTACCCTGAACCCTACCTTGAACCCTACCCCCACCCTACCCCGACCCTACCCTGAACCCTACCATGAACACCACCCTGAACCCTACCCTGTACCCTACCCTGAACCCTACCCTGCACCCTACCCTCTACCCTACCCTGAACCCTACCTTGAACCCTACCCTGTACCTTACCCCGACCCTACCCTGAACCCTACCCTGAACCCTACCCTGAACCCTACCCTGGACCCTACCCCGACCCTACCCTGAACCCTACCCTGAACCCTACCCTGGACCCTACCCTGAACCCTACCCTGAACCCTACCCTTCACCCTACCCTCCACCCTACCCTGTACCCTACCCTGAATCCTACCTTGAACCCTACCCTGTACCCTACCCCTACCCTACCCTGAACCCTACCCTGAACCCTACCCTGGACTCTACCCTGCACCCTACCCTGTCCCTACCCTGTCTCTACCCTGTACCCTACCCTGAATCCTACCCTGTCTCTACCCTCTACCCTACCCTGAACCCTACCCTGTTCCCTACCCTCTACCCTACCCTGAACCCTACCCTGCACCCTACCCACACCCTACCCTGAACCCTACCCTGAACCCTACCCTGGACCCTACCCCGACCCTACCCTGAACCCTACCCTGAACCCTACCCTGTACCCTACCCTGGACCCTACCCTGAACCCTACCCTGAATCCTACCCTGAACCCTACCCTGGACCCTACCCTGTACCCTACCCTGAACCCTACCTTGAACCCTACCCTGCACCCTACCCCGTACCCTACCCCGACCCTACCCTGAACCCTACCCTGAACCCTACCCTGGAGACTCTACCCTGCACCCTACCCTGTCCCTACCCTGTCTCTACCCTGTACCCTACCCTGAATCCTACCCTGTCTCTACCCTCAACCCTACCCTGAACCCTACCCTGTTCCCTACCCTCTACCCTACCCTGAACCCTACCCTGCACCCTACCCCTACCCTACCCTGAACCCTACCCTGAACCCTACCCTGGACCCTACCCCGACCCTACCCTGAACCCTACCCTGAACCCTACCCCGACCCTACCCTGGACACTCCCCCATACCCTACCCTGAACCCTACCCTGAACTCTACCCTGTGTGTGTTTATCTATTTGTATCTCCAGAGGAGGACGGTTGTTTCTAGTTGTGTTGAAACTGTCTGTCTGTCTGTCTGTCTGTTTCTCCAGAACCTGTCTGTCTGTCTGTTTCTCCAGAACCTGTCTGTCTGTCTGTTTCTCCAGATCCTGTCTGTCTGTCTGGTTCTCCAGATCCTGTCTGTCTGTCTGTTCCTCCAGGTCCTCCAGAACCTGTCTGCCTGTCTGTTTCTCCAGAACCTGTCTGTCTGTCTGGTTCTCCAGAACCTGTCTGTCTGTCTGTTACTCCATGTTCTCCAGAACCTGTCTGTCTGTCTGTTACTCCAGGTTCTCCAGAACCTGTCTGTCTGTCTGTTTCTCCAGAACCTGTCTGTCTGTCTGGTTCTCCAGAAACTGTCTGTCTGTCTGTTCCTCCAGGTCCTCCAGAACCTGTCTGTCTGTCTGTTTCTCCAGAACCTGTCTGTCTGTCTGTCTGTCTGTTTGTCCAGAACCTGTCTGTCTGTCTGTTTCTCCAGAACCTGTCTGTCTGTCTGTTTCTCCAGAACCTGTCTGTCTGTCTGTCTGTCTGTTTGTCCAGAACCTGTCTGTCTGTCTGTTTCTCCAGAACCTGTCTGTCTGTCTGTTCCTCCAGAACCTGTCTGTCTGTTACTCCAGGTTCTCCAGACCAGACAGGGATGGCTCAGCAGCAGCAGACTATCATCAACCAGCAAGCCATCATACTGGTTTGTCTCATTATACTATACTGACCAAAATCACGTAAACATGTTGGTTCCCATGTTTCATGGGCTGATATAAAAGATCCCAGGAATGTTCCGTACGCACCAAAATGCTTCTTTCTCCTAAATTTTGTGCAGAAATTTGATTACATCCCTGTTAGTTAGTGAGCATTTTTTTCCTTTGTCAAGATAATCCATCCACCTGACAGGTGTGGCATATCAAGAAGCTGATTAAAACAGCATGATCATTACACAGGTGCACCTCGTGCTGGGGGACAATAAAAGGCCACTCCTAAAATGTGCCGTTTTGTCACAACAACACAATGCCACAGAGCGTGCAATTGGTATGCTGACTGCAGGAATGTCCAACAGAGGTGTTGCCCAAAATGTGACTTGTTCATTTCTCTACCATAAGCCGCCTCCAACGACATTTCAGAGAATTTAGCAGTACGTCCAACCGCAGACCACGTGTAACCACGCCAACCCAGGACCTCCATATCCGACTTCTTCACCTGCGGGATTGTCTGAGGAGGAAGGGGGTGCTGAGGATTATTTCTGTCTGTAATAAAACCTGTTTTCTAGGGAAAAACTCATTCTGATTGGCAAGACTTGGCTCCCCAAATGGTTGGGCCTATTGCCCTCCCAGGGTCACCCATGGCTGCGCCCCTGCCCAGTCATGTGAAATCCATAGATTAGGGCCTAATTAATTAATCTCAATTGACTGATTTCCTTCTATGAACTGTAATTCAGTAAAATATTTATATTTTTGTTCAGTTTTCAAAATCAAAATCAAATTTTATTTGTCAAAAGCGCCGAATACAACAGGTCTAGGTTCTTACAGTGAAATGCTTACTGAAGAAAGTATTTTTTCCAAAATAAACTGTACTGAAAGAAAAATTATTATTATTATTTTTTTTTAAATAATAAGAACAAATAAATATTAATACAAAAATATAATAATAATAATATAATAAACAGCAGGGGGCACCGGTTAGTGGAGGTAATATGTAGGTAGAGGTAAAGGGACTATGCATGGATAATAAACAGCAGGGGGCACCGGTTAGTGGAGGTAATATGTAGGTAGAGGTAAAGGGACTATGCATGGATAATAAACAGCAGGGGGGGCACCGGTTAGTGGAGGTAATATGTAGGTAGAGGTAAAGGGACTATGCATGGATAATAAACAGCAGGGGGGGCACCGGTTAGTGGAGGTAATATGTAGGTAGAGGTAAAGGGACTATGCATGGATAATAAACAGCAGGGGGCACCGGTTAGTGGAGGTAATATGTAGGTAGAGGTAAAGGGACTATGCATGGATAATAAACAGCAGGGGGCACCGGTTAGTGGAGGTAATATGTAGGTAGAGGTAAAGGGAATATGCATGGATAATAAACAGCAGGGGGCACCGGTTAGTGGAGGTAATATGTAGGTAGAGGTAAAGGGACTATGCATGGATAATAAACAGCAGGGGGGCACCGGTTAGTGGAGGTAATATGTAGGTAGAGGTAAAGGGACTATGCATGGATAATAAACAGCAGGGGGGGCACCGGTTAGTGGAGGTAATATGTAGGTAGAGGTAATGGGACTATGCATGGATAATAAACAGCAGGGGGCACCGGTTAGTGGAGGTAATATGTAGGTAGAGGTAAAGGGACTATGCATGGATAATAAACAGCAGGGGGCACCGGTTAGTGGAGGTAATATGTAGGTAGAGGTAATGGGATTATGCATGGATAATAAACAGCAGGGGGCACCGGTTAGTGGAGGTAATATGTAGGTAGAGGTAAAGGGACTATGCATGGATAATAAACAGCAGGGGGGGCACCGGTTAGTGGAGGTAATATGTAGGTAGAGGTAAAGGGACTATGCATGGATAATAAACAGCAGGGGGCACCGGTTAGTGGAGGTAATATGTAGGTAGAGGTAGAGGGACTATGCATGGATAATAAACAGCAGGGGGCACCGGTTAGTGGAGGTAATATGTAGGTAGAGGTAATGGGACTATGCATGGATAATAAACAGCAGGGCGCCACCGGTTAGTGGAGGTAATATGTAGGTAGAGGTAAAGGGACTATGCATGGATAATAAACAGCAGGGGGCACCGGTTAGTGGAGGTAATATGTAGGTAGAGGTAAAGGGACTATGCATGGATAATAAACAGCAGGGGGGGCACCGGTTAGTGGAGGTAATATGTAGGTAGAGGTAAAGGGACTATGCATGGATAATAAACAGCAGGGGGCACCGGTTAGTGGAGGTAATATGTAGGTAGAGGGACTATGCATGGATAATAAACAGCAGGGGGCACCGGTTAGTGGAGGTAATATGTAGGTAGAGGTAAAGGGACTATGCATGGATAATAAACAGCAGGGGGGCACCGGTTAGTGGAGGTAATATGTAGGTAAAGGGGCTATGCATGGATAATAAACAGCAGGGGGGGCACCGGTTAGTGGAGGTAATATGTAGGTAGAGGTAAAGGGACTATGCATGGATAATAAACAGCAGGGGGGCACCGGTTAGTGGAGGTAATATGTAGGTAGAGGTAATGGGACTATGCATGGATAATAAACAGCAGGGGGCACCGGTTAGTGGAGGTAATATGTAGGTAGAGGTAAAGGGACTATGCATGGATAATAAACAGCAGGGGGCACCGGTTAGTGGAGGTAATATGTAGGTAGAGGTAAAGGGACTATGCATGGATAATAAACAGCAGGGGGCACCGGTTAGTGGAGGTAATATGTAGGTAGAGGTAAAGGGACTATGCATGGATAATAAACAGCAGGGGGGCACCGGTTAGTGGAGGTAATATGTAGGTAGAGGTAAAGGGACTATGCATGGATAATAAACAGCAGGGGGCACCGGTTAGTGGAGGTAATATGTAGGTAGAGGTAAAGGGACTATGCATGGATAATAAACAGCAGGGGGCCACCGGTTAGTGGAGGTAATATGTAGGTAGAGGGACTATGCATGGATAATAAACAGCGGGGGGCACCGGTTAGTGGAGGTAATATGTAGGTAGAGGGACTATGCATGGATAATAAACAGCAGGGGGGGCACCGGTTAGTGGAGGTAATATGTAGGTAGAGGGACTATGCATGGATAATAAACAGCAGGGGGGGCACCGGTTAGTGGAGGTAATATGTAGGTAGAGGTAAAGGGACTATGCATGGATAATAAACAGCAGGGGGCACCGGTTAGTGGAGGTAATATGTAGGTAGAGGTAAAGGGACTATGCATGGATAATAAACAGCAGGGGGCACCGGTTAGTGGAGGTAATATGTAGGTAGAGGGACTATGCATGGATAATAAACAGCAGGGGGGGCACCGGTTAGTGGAGGTAATATGTAGGTAGAGGTAAAGGGACTATGCATGGATAATAAACAGCAGGGGGCACCGGTTAGTGGAGGTAATATGTAGGTAGAGGTAAAGGGACTATGCATGGATAATAAACAGCAGGGGCACCGGTTAGTGGAGGTAATATGTAGGTAGAGGTAAAGGGACTATGCATGGATAATAAACAGCAGGGGGGGCACCGGTTAGGGGAGGTAATATGTAGGTAGAGTGTAATGGGACTATGCATGGATAATAAACAGCAGGGGGGGCACCGGTTAGTGGAGGTAATATGTAGGTAGAGGTAGAGGGACTATGCATGGATAATAAACAGCAGGGGGGGCACCGGTTAGTGGAGGTAATATGTAGGTAGAGGTAAAGGGACTATGCATGGATAATAAACAGCAGGGGGGCACCGGTTAGTGGAGGTAATATGTAGGTAGAGGTAGAGGGACTATGCATGGATAATAAACAGCAGGGGGGGCACCGGTTAGTGGAGGTAATATGTAGGTAGAGGTAATGGGACTATGCATGGATAATAAACAGCAGGGGGCACCGGTTAGTGGAGGTAATATGTAGGTAGAGGTAATGGGACTATGCATGGATAATAAACAGCGGGGGGCACCGGTTAGTGGAGGTAATATGTAGGTAGAGGTAAAGGGACTATGCATGGATAATAAACAGCAGGGGGCACCGGTTAGTGGAGGTAATATGTAGGTAGAGGGACTATGCATTGATAATAAACAGCAGGGGGCACCGGTTAGTGGAGGTAATATGTAGGTAGAGGGACTATGCATGGATAATAAACAGCAGGGGGCACCGGTTAGTGGAGGTAATATGTAGGTAGAGGTAAAGGGGCTATGCATGGATAATAAACAGCAGGGGGCACCGGTTAGTGGAGGTAATATGTAGGTAGAGGTAAAGGGACTATGCATGGATAATAAACAGCAGGGGGCACCGGTTAGTGGAGGTAATATGTAGGTAGAGGTAATGGGACTATGCATGGATAATAAACAGCAGGGGGGGCACCGGTTAGTGGAGGTAATATGTAGGTAGAGGTAAAGGGGCTATGCATGGATAATAAACAGCAGGGGGCACCGGTTAGTGGAGGTAATATGTAGGTAGAGGTAAAGGGGCTATGCATGGATAATAAACAGCAGGGGGGGCACCGGTTAGTGGAGGTAATATGTAGGTAGAGGTTAAGGGACTATGCATGGATAATAAACAGCAGGGGGCACCGGGTAGTGGAGGTAATATGTAGGTAGAGGTAAAGGGACTATGCATGGATAATAAACAGCAGGGGGCACCGGTTAGTGGAGGTAATATGTAGGTAGAGGTAAAGGGAATATGCATGGATAATAAACAGCAGGGGGCACCGGTTAGTGGAGGTAATATGTAGGTAGAGGGACTATGCATGGATAATAAACAGCAGGGGGGGCACCGGTTAGTGGAGGTAATATGTAGGTAGAGGGACTATGCATGGATAATAAACAGCAGGGGGCACCGGTTAGTGGAGGTAATATGTAGGTAGAGGTAAAGGGACTATGCATGGATAATAAACAGCAGGGGGGGCACCGGTTAGTGGAGGTAATATGTAGGTAGAGGTAATGGGACTATGCATGGATAATAAACAGCAGGGGGGGCACCGGTTAGTGGAGGTAATATGTAGGTAGAGGTAATGGGACTATGCATGGATAATAAACAGCAAGGGGCACCGGTTAGTGGAGGTAATATGTAGGTAGAGGTAAAGGGACTATGCATGGATAATAAACAGCAGGGGGCACCGGTTAGTGGAGGTAATATGTAGGTAGAGGTAATGGGACTATGCATGGATAATAAACAGCAGGGGCACCGGTTAGTGGAGGTAATATGTAGGTAGAGGTAAAGGGACTATGCATGGATAATAAACAGCAGGGGGCACCGGTTAGTGGAGGTAATATGTAGGTAGAGGTAAAGGGACTATGCATGGATAATAAACAGCAGGGGGCACCGGTTAGTGGAGGTAATATGTAGGTAGAGGTAAAGGGACTATGCATGGATAATAAACAGCAGGGGGCACCGGTTAGTGGAGGTAATATGTAGGTAGAGGTAAAGGGGCTATGCATGGATAATAAACAGCAGGGGGGGCACCGGTTAGTGGAGGTAATATGTAGGTAGAGGTAAAGGGACTATGCATGGATAATAAACAGCAGCCGGCGTAAAAAATGGAGGGTGGGGACAATGCAAATAGTCCGGGTAGCCACTTGATCAACTGTTCAGGAGTCTTATGGTTTTGGGGGGTAGAAGCTGTTAAGAAGCTTTTTGGACCTAGACTTGGTTGCTCCGGTATCGCTTGCTGTGCGCTAGCAGAGAGAACAGTCTATGACTAGGGTGGCTGGAGTCTTGGCAATTTATTGAGCCTTCCTCTGACACTGCCTGGTACAGAGGTCCTGGATGGCAGGAAGCTTGGCCCCAGTGATGTACTGGGCCGTACGCACTACCCTCTGTAGTGCCTTGTGGTCGGAGGCCAAGCAGTTGCCATACCAGGCGGTGATGCAACCAGTCAGGATGCTCTCGATGGTGCAGCTGTAGAACTTCTTGAGGATCTGAGGACCCATGCCAAATCTTTTCAGTCTCCTGAGGGGGAATAGGCATTGTTGTGCCCTCTTCACGACTGTCTTGATGTGTTTGGACCATGATAGTTCGTTGGTGATGTGGACACCAAGGAACTTGAAGCTCTCAACCTGCTCCACTGCAGCCCCGTCGATGAGAATGGGGGCGTGCTCAGTCCTCCTTTTCCTGTAGTCCACAATCATCTCCTTTGTCTTGATCATGTTGAGGGAGAGGTTGTTGTCCTGGCACCACACGGCCAGGTCTCTGACCTCCTCCCTATAGGCTGTCTCATCGTTGTCGGTGATTAGGCCAACCACTGTTGTGTCATCAGCAAACTTAATGATGGTGTTGGAGTCGTGCCTGGCCATGCAGTCGTGGGTGAACAGGGAGTACAGGAGGGGACTCAGCACGCACCCCTGAGGGGCCTCAGTGTTGAGGATCAGCGTGGCGGATGTGTTGTTGCCTACCCTCACCACCTGGGGGCGGCCCGTCAGGAAGTCCAGGATCCAGTTGCAGAGGGAGGTGTTTAGTCCCAGGGTCCTTAGCTTATTGATGAGCTTTGAGGGCACTATGGTGTTGAACGCTGAGCTGTAGTCAATGAATAACATTCTCACATAGGTGTTCCTTTTGTCCAGGTGGGAAAGAGCAGTGTGGAGTGCAATAGAGATTGTATCATCTGTCGATCTGTTGGGGCGGTATGCAAATTGGAGTGGATCTAGGGTTTCTGGGATAATGGTGTTGATGTGAGCCATGACCAGCCTTTCAAAGCACTTCATGGCTACAGACGCGAGTGCTACGGGTCAGTAGTCATTTAGGCAGGTTACCTTAGTGTTCTTGGGCACAGGGACTATAGTGGTCTGCTTGAAACGTGTAGGTATTACAGACTCAGACAGGGAGAGGTTGAAAATGTCAGTGAAAACATTGGTCATTGCACGCTCGGGGTACACGTCCTGGTAATCCGTCTGGCCCTGCGGCCTTGTGAATGTTGCCCTGTTTCAAGGTCTCACTCACATCGGCTACGGAGAGCGTGATCACATAGTCATCCAGAACAGCTGATGCTCTCATGCATGCTTCAGTGTTGCTTGCCTCGAAGCGAGCTTAGAAGTTATTTAGCTCGTCTGGTACGCTCGTGTCACTGGGCAGCTCGCGGCTGTGCTTCCCTTTGTAGTCCGTAAAAGTTTGCAAGCCCTGCCACATCCGACGAATGTCGGATCCGGTTGTGTACGATTCAGTTTATATACTATAAGCTGCTATAATCATACTGTAATCCTACTGTATTACTACAGTAATACTACTGTATTCCTACTGTATTACTACAGTAATACTACTGTAATCCTACAGGAATAATACTGTAATCCTACAGTAATAATACTGTAATCCTACTGTAATACTACAGTAATAATACTGTAATCCTACTGTAATACTACAGTAATAATACTGTAATCCTACTGTAATCCTACTGTAATCCTACAGGAATAATACTGTAATCCTACCGTATTACTACAGTAATACTACTGTAATCCTACTGTAATACTACAGTAATACTACTGTAATCCTACTGTATTACTACAGCAATAATACTGTATTACTACAGTAATCCTACAGTAATCCTACTGTAATGCTACTGTAATCCTACAGTAATAATACTGTATTACTACAGTAATCCTACAGTAATACTACTGTAATCCTACTGTAATACTACAGTAATACTACTGTAATCCTACTGTATTACTACAGTAATAATACTGTAATCCTACAGTAATAATACTGTAATCCTACAGTAATAATACTGTAATCCTACTGTATTACTACAGCAATAATACTGTATTACTACAGTAATCCTACAGTAATAATACTGTATTACTACAGTAATCCTACAGTAATAATACTGTAATCCTACAGTAATAATACTGTAATCCTACTGTAATCCTACTGTAATCCAGGCTCAGCAGATGAGCTGCTATAATAATACTGTAATCCTACTGTAATCCTACTGTAATCCAGGCTCAGCAGATGAGCTGCTATAATAATACTGTAATCCTACTGTAATCCTACTGTAATCCAGGCTCAGCAGATGAGCTGCTATAATAATACTGTAATCCTACTGTAATCCTACTGTAATCCAGGCTCAGCAGATGAGCTGCTATAATAATACTGTAATCCTACTGTAATCCTACTGTAATCCAGGCTCAGCAGATGAGCTGCTATAATAATACTGTAATCCTACTGTAATCCTACTGTAATCCAGGCTCAGCAGATGAGCTGCTATAATAATACTGTAATCCTACTGTAATCCTACTGTAATCCAGGCTCAGCAGATGAGCTGCTATAATAATACTGTAATCCTACTGTAATCCTACTGTAATCCAGGCTCAGCAGATGAGCTGCTATAATCCTACTGTAATCCTACTGTAATCCTACTGTAATCCTACTGTAATCCTACTGTAATCCAGGCTCAGCAGATGAGCTGCTATAATAATACTGTAATCCTACTGTAATCCTACTGTAATTCAGGCTCAGCAGATGAGCTGCTATAATAATACTGTAATCCTACTGTAATCCTACTGTAATCCAGGCTCAGCAGATGAGCTGCTATAATAATACTGTAATCCTACTGTAATCCAGGCTCAGCAGATGAGCTGCTATAATAATACTGTAATCCTACTGTAATCCTACTGTAATCCAGGCTCAGCAGATGAGCTGCTATAATAATACTGTAATCCTACTGTAATCCAGGCTCAGCAGATGAGCTGCTATAATAATACTGTAATCCTACTGTAATCCTACTGTAATCCTACTGTAATCCAGGCTCAGCAGATGAGCTGCTATAATAATACTGTAATCCTACTGTAATCCTACTGTAATCCAGGCTCAGCAGATGAGCTGCTATAATAATACTGTAATCCTACTGTAATCCTACTGTAATCCTACTGTAATCCAGGCTCAGCAGATGAGCTGCTATAATAATACTGTAATCCTACTGTAATCCAGGCTCAGCAGATGAGCTGCTATAATAATACTGTAATCCTACTGTAATCCTACTGTAATCCTACTGTAATCCTACTGTAATCCAGGCTCAGCAGATGAGTTGCTATAATAATACTGTAATCCTACTGTAATCCTACTGTAATCCTACTGTAATCCTACTGTAATCCAGGCTCAGCAGATGAGCTGCTATAATAATACTGTAATCCTACTGTAATCCAGGCTCAGCAGATGAGCTGCTATAATAATACTGTAATCCTACTGTAATCCTACTGTAATCCAGGCTCAGCAGATGAGCTGCTATAATAATACTGTAATCCTACTGTAATCCTACTGTAATCCTACTGTAATCCTACTGTAATCCAGGCTCAGCAGATGAGCTGCTATAATAATACTGTAATCCTACTGTAATCCTACTGTAATCCTACTGTAATCCAGGCTCAGCAGATGAGCTGCTATAATAATACTGTAATCCTACTGTAATCCTACTGTAATCCTACAGTAATAATACTGTATTACTACAGTAATAATACTGTAATCCTACTGTAATCCTACTGTAATCCTACAGTAATAATACTGTAATCCTACTGTAATCCTACTGTAATCCTACTGTAATCCTACAGTAATAATACTGTAATCCTACTGTAATCCTACTGTAATCCTACAGTAATAATACTGTAATCCTACTGTAATCCTACTGTAATCCTACTGTAATCCAGGCTCAGCAGATGACCATGCAGGCAATGGCCTTCCAGCAGCAGATGCTGTCTTCCTTCCCCCCAGGCCCCTCCCACACAACCACCCCCCGCACCTCCAGCCATGTGAGTACACACACACACACACACACACACACACACACACACACACACACACACACACACACACACTACACACACACTGAAACACACACACATACACACTGTCACACACACTGAAACACACACACACTGAAACACACACACACTGAAACACACACACATACACACTGTCACACACACACACACACACACACACACACACACACACACACACACACACACATAAAAGCGTCGCTGCACAGCTATTTTCAGGTCTCTCCAGAGATGTTCGATCGGGTTCAAGTCCGGGCTCTGGCTGGGCCACTCAAGGACATTCAGAGACTTGTCCCGAAGCCACTCCAGCCTTGTCTTGGCTGTGTGTTTAGGGTCGTTGTCCTGTTGGAAGGTGAACCTTCGCCCCAGTCTGAGGTCCCGAGCGCTCTGGAGCAGGTTTTCATCAAGGACCTCTCTGTACTTTGCTCTGTTCATCTTTCCCTCGATCCTGACTAGTCTCCCAGTCCCTGCCGCTGAAAAACATCCCACACAGCATGATGCTGCCACCACCATCCTTCACTGTATGGTTGATGCCAGGTTTGGCATTCAGGCCAAATACTTCAATCTTGGTTTCATCAGACCAGAGAATCTTGTTTGGTCTGAGAGTCTTTAGGTGCCTTTTTGGCAAACTCCAAGAGAGCTGTCATGTGCCTTTTACTGAGGAGTGGTTTCCGTCTGGACACTCTACCATAAAGGTCTGACTGGTGGAGTGCTGCAGAGATGGTTGTCCTTCTGGAAGGTTCTCCCATCTCCACAGAGGAACTCTGGAGCTCTGTCAGAGTGACCATTTGGGTTCTTCGTCACCTCCCTGACCAAGGCTCTTCTCCCCCGATTGGTCAGTTTGGCCGGACGGCCAGCTCTAGGAAGAGTCTTGGTGGTTCCAATCTTCTTCCATTTAAGAATGATGGAGGCCACTGTGTTCTTGGGGACCTTCAATGCTGCAGAAATGTTTTGGTACCCTTCCCCCAGATCTCTGCCTCGACACAATCCTGTCTCGGAGCTCTAGGGACAATTCCTTCAACCTCATGGCTTGGATTTTTGCTCTGACATGCCCTGTCAACTGTGGGACCTTATATAGACAGGTGTTTGCCTTTCCAAATCAATTGAATTTACCACAGGTGGACACCAATCAAGTTGTAGAAACATCTCAAGGATGATCAATGGAAACAGGAAGCACCTGAGCTCAATTTTTCGAGTCTCATAGCAAAAGGGTCTGAAAACTTATGTAAATAAGGTATTTCTGTTTATTATTTTTTTAATACATTTGCAAAAATGTCTAAAAACCTGTTTTCACTTTGTCACGCATGGGGTATTGTGATGTCAACATGGGGTATTGTGATGTCAACATGGGGTATTGTGATGTCATCATGGGGTATTGTGATGTCATCATGGGGTATTGTGATGTCGTCATGGGGTATTGTGATGTCAACATGGGGTATTGTGATGTCAACATGGGGTATTGTGATGTCAACATGGGGTATTGTGATGTCATCATGGGGTATTGTGATGTCATCATGGGGTATTGTGATGTCATCATGGGGTATTGTGATGTCATCATGGGGTATTGTGATGTCATCTTGGGGTATTGTGATGTCAACATGGGGTTTTTTGTGATGTCATCATGGGGTATTGTGTGTGTAGATAGCTGAGGACATATTGAATCCATTTTAGAATAAGGCTGTAACGTAACAAAATGTGGAAAAAAAGTCAAGGGGTCTGAATACTTTCCGAAAGCACCTGTCCGTGACCGAGATGCCAAATATCAGTGCTGCTTACTTACACTTATAGCTAATGCTGTCTAAGACACACACACAGCTCACCACTAGGTAAAGCTCCGCCTTATCTCAGCTCGCTGGTCACCATAGCAACACCCACCCGTAGCACGCGCTCCAGCAGGTATATCTCGCTGGTCACCATAGCAACACCCACCGGTAGCACGCGCTCCAGCAGGTATATCTCACTGGTCACCATAGCAACACCCGCTCGTAGCACGCGCTCCAGCAGGTACATCTCGCTGGTCACCATAGCAACACCCACCCGTAGCACACGCTCCAGCAGGTATATCTCACTGGTCACCATAGCAACACCCGCTCGTAGCACACGCTCCAGCAGGTATATCTCACTGGTCACCATAGCAACACCCACCCGTAGCACACGCTCCAGCAGGTATATCTCACTGGTCACCATAGCAACACCCACCCGTAGCACACGCTCCAGCAGGTATATCTCACTGGTCACCATAGCAACACCCACCCGTAGCACACGCTCCAGCAGGTACATCTCACTGGTCACCCCCAAAGCCAACACCTCCTTTGGCCGCCTTTCCTTCCAGTTCTCCGCTGCCAATGACTTGAACGAACTGCAAAAATCACTGAAGCTGGAGACTCATATTTCCCTCACTAACTTTAAACATCAGCGATCTGAGCAGCTAACCGATCGCTGCAGCTGTACACAGCCCATCTGTAAATAGCCCACCCAATCTACCTACCTCATCCCCATATTGTTTTTATTTACTTTCTGCTCTTTTGCACAACCAGTATCTCTACTTGCACATCATCATCTGCTCATCTATCACTCCAGTGTTAATCTGCTATATTGTAATTACTTCGCTCCTATGGCCTATTTGTTGCCTTACCTCCTCATGATGCCATTTGCACACACTGAATATAGACTTTTCCTATTGTGTTATTGACTGTACGCTTGTTTATGTGTAACTCTGTGTTGTATGTTTGTGTCGCACTGCTTTGCTTTATCTTGGCCAGGTCGCAGTTGTAAATATGAGAACTTGTTCTCAACTGGCCTAACCTGGTTAAATAAAGGACTTGTTCTCAACTGGCCTACCTGGTTAAATAAAGGACTTGTTCTCAACTAGCCGACCTGGTTAAATAAAGGACTTGTTCTCTACTGGCCTACCTGGTTAAATAAAGGACTTGTTCTCAACTGGCCTACCTGGTTAAATAAAGGACTTGTTCTCAACTGGCCTACCTGGTTAAATAAAGGACTTGTTCTCAACTAGCCGACCTGGTTAAATAAAGGACTTGTTCTCAACTAGCCGACCTGGTTAAATAAAGGACTTGTTCTCAACTAGCCTACCTGGTTAAATAAAGGACTTGTTCTCAACTAGCCTACCTGGTTAAATAAAGGTGATATAAAATAAATGAAAACATCAACCCTTTTATCTCCTTCCAGACTGAAGAAGCTCCAGACCAGGCGAGCCTGAACACCCACAACCACAGCCCCAGCACCACCCCCTCCTCCTGGAAAAACAGTAGGTCAACCACCCACAGCCCAGCACCACCCGTCCTCCAGGAAACACAGTAGGTCAACCACCCACAGCCCCAGCACCACCCACTCCTCCAGGAAACACAGTAGGTCAACCACCCACAGCCCAGCACCACCCGTCCTCCAGGAAACACAGTAGGTCAACCACCCACAGCCCAGCACCACCCGTCCTCCAGGAAACACAGTAGGTTAACCACCCACAGCCCAGCACCACCCGTCCTCCAGGAAACACAGTAGGTTAACCACCCACAGCCCAGCACCACCCGTCCTCCAGGAAACACAGTAGGTCAACCACCCACAGCCCAGCACCACCCCTCCTCCAGGAAACACAGTAGGTCAACCACCCACAGCCCAGCACCATCCCTCCTCCAGGAAACACAGTAGGTCAACCACCCACAGCCCAGCACCACCCCTCCTCCAGGAAACACAGTAGGTCAACCACCCACAGCCCAGCACCACCCCCTCCTCCAGGAAACACAGTAGGTTAACCACCCACAGCCCAGCACCACCCGTCCTCCAGGAAACACAGTAGGTTAACCACCCACAGCCCCAGCACCACCCCCTCCTCCAGGAAACACAGTAGGTCAACCACCCACAGCCCAGCACCACCCCTCCTCCAGGAAACACAGTAGGTCAACCACCCACAGCCCAGCACCACCCGTCCTCCAGGAAACACAGTAGGTTAACCACCCACAGCCCAGCACCACCCCTCCTCCAGGAAACACAGTAGGTTAACCACCCACAGCCCAGCACCACCCCTCCTCCAGGAAACACAGTAGGTTAACCACCCACAGCCCAGCACCACCCGTCCTCCAGGAAACACAGTAGGTTAACCACCCACAGCCCAGCACCACCCGTCCTCCAGGAAACACAGTAGGTTAACCACCCACAGCCCAGCACCACCCCTCCTCCAGGAAACAGAGTAGGTTAACCACCCACAGCCCAGCACCACCCGTCCTCCAGGAAACACAGTAGGTTAACCACCCACAGCCCAGCACCACCCGTCCTCCAGGAAACACAGTAGGTTAACCACCCACAGCCCAGCACCACCCGTCCTCCAGGAAACACAGTAGGTTAACCACCCACAGCCCGGCACCACCCGTCCTCCAGGAAACACAGTAGGTTAACCACCCACAGCCCAGCACCACCCGTCCTCCAGGAAACACAGTAGGTTAACCACCCACAGCCCAGCACCACCCGTCCTCCAGGAAACACAGTAGGTTAACCACCCACAGCCCAGCACCACCCGTCCTCCAGGAAACACAGTAGGTTAACCACCCACAGCCCGGCACCACCCGTCCTCCAGGAAACACAGTAGGTTAACCACCCACAGCCCAGCACCACCCGTCCTCCAGGAAACACAGTAGGTCAACCACCCACAGCCCAGCACCACCCCTCCTCCAGGAAACACAGTAGGTTAACCACCCACAGCCCAGCACCACCCGTCCTCCAGGAAACACAGTAGGTCAACCACCCACAGCCCAGCACCACCCCCTCCTCCAGGAAACACAGTAGGTCAACCACCCACAGCCCAGCACCACCCCCTCCTCCAGGAAACACAGTAGATCAACCACCCACAGCCCAGCACCACCCACAGCCCAGCACCACCCCCTCCTCCAGGAAACACAGTAGATCAACCACCCACAGCCCAGCACCACCCCCTCCTCCAGGAAACACAGTAGGTCAACCACCCACAGCCCAGCACCACCCACAGCCCAGCACCACCCACAGCCTAGCACCACCCACAGCCGAGCACCACCCCCAGCCCAGCACCACCCACAGCCCAGCACCACCCCCAGCCCAGCACCACCCACAGCCCAGCACCACTCCCAGCCCAGCACCACCCACAGCCCAGCACCACCCCTCCTCCAGGAAACACAGTAGGTCAACCACCCACAGCCCAGCACAACCCACAGCCCCAGCACCACCCCCCAGCCCAGCACCACCCCCAGCCCAGCACCACCCACAGCCCAGCACCACCCCCAGCCCAGCACCACCCCCAGCCCAGCACCACCCACAGCCCAGCACCACTCCCAGCCCAGCACCACCCCCTCCTCCATCTAGTGCTGTTTTCAATCCAGTCCGTTACAAGTCCTGAGCTGTGTAACTAGGTCTCATGCTAACCGTACTATTTGTGACGTAAAATTGAGTTTGTAGCTTATTGGTCATAGTGTGGATATAGTTAGTATGCCGAGAAGTTCCCGGATGTCGTACTACAGTAATATAGCAGTGGACACTATTTATGTGCCTTTTAGGGCCCATAATGCAATTCTTCCCGAAAAATGGGCGTGGCTTTGTAACGTTTTCAAGTTTTGAAGAAAATATGCAGCCGAAGTTCCGACGATACCAGATTCAAATTCAATGTTTTAACTAATTATGACAAATGTTAAGAATATGTTAAGCAATGTAATAAAGTAATGACAGTATGTACTGGGTATGTTAGCTAGCTACGCTATCCTTATGAACCACACAGCATATCATTACAGCAGTATGTACCGGTATGCTAGCTAGCTACGCTGTCCTTATGAACCACACAGCATATCATTACAGCAGTATGGACCGGTATGCTAGCTAGCTACGCTGTCCTTACAAACCACACAGCATATCATTACAACAGTATGTACTGGGTATGTTAGCTAGCTACGCTATCCTTATGAACCACATAGCATATCATTACAGCAGTATGTACCGGTATGTTAGCTAGCTCCGCTATCCTTACGAACCGCACAGCATATCATTACAGCAGTATGGACCGGTATGTTAGCTAGCTACGCTGTCCTTATGAACCTCATAGCATAGCATTACAGCAGTATGTACTGGGTATGTTAGCTAGCTACGCTATCCTCACGAACCTCATAGCATAGCATTACAGCAGTATGGACCGGTATGCTAGCTAGCTACGCTGTCCTTATGAACCTCATAGCATATCATTACAGCAGTGTGGACCGGTATGTTAGCTAGCTAGCTACGCTGTCCTTATGAACCCTCATAGCATATCATTACAGCAGTATGTACTGGTATGTTAGCTAGCTACGCTGTCCTTATGAACCCTCATAGCATATCATTACAGCAGTATGGACCGGTATGCTAGCTAGCTACGCTGTCCTTATGAACCTCACAGCATATCATTACAGCAGTATGTACCGGTATGTTAGCTAGCTACGCTATCCTTACAAACCACATAGCATATCATTACAGCAGTATGTACCGGTATGCTAGCTAGCTATTCTGTCCTTACAAACCACATAGCATATCATTACAGCAGTATGGACCGGGTATGTTAGCTAGCTACGCTGTCCTTATGAACCTCATAGCATATCATTACAGCAGTATGTACCGGTATGCTAGCTAGCTACGCTGTCCTTACTAACCACATAGCATATCATTACAGCAGTATGGACCGGGTATGCTAGCTAGCTACGCTGTCCTTATGAACCACATAGCATATCATTACAGCAGTATGTACCGGTATGCTAGCTAGCTACGCTGTCCTAATGAACCACACAGCATATCATTACAGCAGTATGTATTGGTATGTTAGCTAGCTACGCTGTCCTTATGAACCACATAGCATATCATTACAGCAGTATGGCCCGGTATGTTAGCTAGCTACGCTGTCCTTACAAACCACATAGCATATCTTTACAGCAGTATGTACCAGTATGTTAGCTAGCTACGCTATCCTTATGAACCACATAGCATATCATTACAGCAGTATGTACCCGGTATGTTAGCTGAGTGAATTTACCGACGTAAACTATTGACTTTGATTATCCACGTCGTTCTTAGCTAAGTGGTGTATAGTCGTTGTGCGTTCTCAATGGACGTTGTTAATGAAGTCGTAAGATGTCCAGCTAGTCATTTGTTATGCTAATAAGCTGGTAAGAAGTTGCATAGCAACGGCATCAACGTCCGGTAGACAGGCGAAACGCTAGCACGCTCAGCTGAAAGGCTACCGTTGGTTTACAGTATACTAAAATGAACTAATAGGTTATAGTATGTAGTATGTACTATATAGTATGTAGTATATAGTATGTAGTATGTAGTATATAGTATGTAGTATATAGTATGTAGTATGTAGTATATAGTATGTAGTATATAGTATGTAGTATGTAGTATATAGTATGTAGTATATAGTATGTAGTATGTAGTATATAGTATGTAGTATATAGTATATAGTATGTAGTATGTAGTATATAGTATGTAGTATGTAGTATATAGTGTGGGTATTGGAACACAGCTCTAGTCTCTAGATCTATAGACTAATAGTATATAGTATGTAGTATGTAGTATATAGTATGTAGTATATAGTATGTAGTATGTAATATATAGTATGTAGTATGTAGTATATAGTATGTAGTATATAGTATGTAGTATGTAATATATAGTATGTAGTATGTAGTATATAGGATATAGTATGTAGTAAATAGTATGTAGTATGTAGTATATAGTATGTAGTATATAGTATATAGTATATAGTATGTAGTATATAGTATGTAGTATGTATTATGTAGTATATAGTATGTAGTATGTAGTATATAGTATGTAGTATGTAGTATATAGTATGTAGTATACAGTATGTTAGTGTGGGTATTAGAACACAGCTCTATTCTCTAGACCTATAGACTAATAGTATATAGTATGTAGTATGAAGTATATAGTATGTAGTATATAGTATATAATATGTGTATATAGTATGTAGTATATAGTATATAATATGTGTATATAGTATATAGTATGTACTATATAGTATGTAGTATATAGTATGTAGTATATAGTATATAATATGTGTATATAGTATATAGTATGTAGTATATAGTATATAGTATATAATATGTGTATATAGTATATAGTATGTACTATATAGTATGTAGTATATAGTATGTAGTATATAGTATGTAGTATATAGTATATAATATGTGTATATAGTATATAGTATATAGTATGTAGTATATAGTATATAGTATGTAGTATATAGTATGTAGTATGTAGTATATAGTATGTAGTATATAGTATGTAGTATGTAGTATATAGTATGTAGTATATAGTATGTAGTATACAGTATGTTAGTGTGGGTATTAGAACACAGCTCTAGTCTCTAGACCTATAGACTAATAGTATATAGTATGTAGTATGTAGTATATAGTATGTAGTATGTAGTATATAGTATGTAGTATATAGTATGTAGTATACAGTATGTTAGTGTGGGTATTAGAACACAGCTCTAGTCTCTAGACCTATAGACTAATAGTATATAGTATGTAGTATGTAGTATATAGTATGTAGTATGTAGTATATAGTATGTAGTATATAGTATATAATATGTGTATATAGTATATATAGTATAAAGTATATAGTATATAGTATGAAGTATGTTGTATATAGTATATAGTATGTAGAATATAGTATGTAGTATATAGTATACAGTATAAAGTATGTAGTATATAGTATAAAGTATGTAGTATATAGTATATAGTATGTAGTATATAGTATGTAGTATGTAGTATATAATGTGGGTATTAGAACACAGCTCTATTCTCTAGACCTATAGACTAATACTATATAGTATGTAGTATATAGTATGTTAGTGTGGGTATTAGAACACAGCTCTAGTCTCTAGACCTATAGACTAATACTATATAGTATGTAGTATATAGTATGTAGTATGTAGTATATAGTATGTAGTATATAGTATATAATATGTGTATATAGTATATAGTATGTAGTATATAGTATATAGTATGTGTATATAGTATATAATGTGTATATAGTATATAGTATATAGTATATAGTATATAGTATATAGTATATAGTATGTAGTATATAGTATGTAGTATATAGTATGTAGTATATAGTATATAGTATGTAGTATGTAGTATATAGTATATAGTATGTAGTATATAGTATAAAGTATATAGTATGTAGTATGTAGTATATAGTATATAGTATGTAGAATATAGTATATAGTATGTAGTATATAGTATATAGTATGTAGTATGTAGTATATAGTATATAGTATAAAGTATGTAGTATATAGTATAAAGTATGTAGTATATTGTATATAGTATGTAGTATGTAGTATATAGTATATAGTATGTAGAATATAGTATATAGGAGGTAGTATATAGTATGTAGTATATAGTATGTAGTATACTGTATGTTAGTATAGGTATTGAAACACAGCTCTATTCTCTAGATCTATAGACTAATAGTATATAGTATATAGTATGTAGTATATAGTATGTAGTATATAGTATGTAGTATATAGTATATAGTATGTAGTATGTAGTATATAGTATGTAGTATATAGTATAAAGTATGTAGTATATAGTATATAGTATGTAGTATGTAGTATATAGTATATAGTATGTAGTATATAGTATAAAGTATGTAGTATATAGTATATAGTATGTAGTATATAGTATGTGTATAGAGTATATATTATGTAGCATATAGT
>NW_025548687.1:82500-115000 GCF_905237065.1 Salmo salar
AACTAGATCCAGACCTGAACTAGATCCAGACCTGAACCAGAACCAGACCTGAACTAGAACCAGACCTGAACTAGACCTGAACTAGATCCAGACCTGAACTAGATCCAGACCTGAACCAGAACCAGACCTGAACTAGAACCAGACCTGAACTAGATCCAGACCTGAACTAGACCCAGACCTGAACCAGACCTGAACTAGAACCAGACCTGAACCAGACCTGAACCAGACCTGAACTAGATCCAGACCTGAACTAGACCCAGATCTGAACTAGAACCAGACCTGAACTAGATCCAGACCTGAACTAGAATCAGACCTGAACTAGATCCAGACCTGAACCAGACCTGAACCAGACCTGAACTAGATCCAGACCTGAACTAGAACCAGACCTGAACCAGACCTGAACCAGACCTGAACTAGAACCAGACCTGAACTAGAACCAGACCTGAACTAGAACCAGATCTGAACTAGATCCAGACCTGAACCAGACCTGAACTAGACCTGAACTAGACCTGAACTAGATCCAGACCTGAACTAGATCCAGACCTAAACTAGAACCAGATCTGAACTAGACCTGAACCAGACCTGAACTAGAACCAGACCTGAACTAGAACCAGACCTGAACTAGATCCAGACCTGAACTAGATCCAGACCTGAACTAGAACCAGACCTGAACTAGATCCAGACCTGAACTAGATCCAGACCTGAACTAGAACTAGACCTGAACTAGATCCAGACCTGAACTAGACCCAGACCTGAACTAGACCCAGACCTGAACTAGAACCAGACCTGAACCAGACCTGAACTAGATCCAGACCTGAACTAGATCCAGACCTGAACTAGACCCAGACCTGAACTAGAACCAGACCTGAACTAGAACCAGACCTGAACCAGACCTGAACTAGATCCAGACCTGAACTAGATCCAGACCTGAACCAGACCTGAACCAGAACCAGACCTGAACTAGAACCAGACCTGAACTAGATCCAGACCTGAACCAGACCTGAACTAGATCCAGACCTGAACTAGAACCAGACCTGAACCAGACCCAGACCTGAACTAGAACCAGACCTGAACCAGACCTGAACTAGAACCAGACCTGAACTAGATCCAGACCTGAACTAGATCCAGACCTGAACTAGATCCAGACCTGAACTAGAACCAGACCTGAACTAGACCTGAACTAGAACCAGACCTGAACTAGATCCAGACCTGAACCAGACCTGAACTAGATCCAGACCTGAACTAGAACCAGACCTGAACCAGACCTGAACTAGAACCAGACCTGAACCAGATCTGAACTAGATCCAGACCTCCTGAACAAGAACCAGACCTGAACCAGACCTGAACCAGACCTGAACCAGACCTGAACTAGAACCAGACCTGAACCAGACCTGAACTAGAACCAGACCTGAACCAGACCTGAACTAGACCTGAACCAGACCTGAACTAGACCTGAACTAGAACCAGACCTGAACCAGACCTGAACTAGACCTGAACTAGAACCAGACCTGAACTAGACCTGAACTAGATCCAGACCTGAACTAGATCCAGACCTGAACCAGACCTGAACCAGACCTGAACTAGACCTGAACTAGAACCAGACCTGAACTAGACCTGAACTAGATCCAGACCTGAACTAGATCCAGACCTGAACTAGACCTGAACCAGATCCAGACAATTTTCATTGTTGAAGAAAAACCAATCAGTGTTCTTGTGTGTGTGTGTGTGTGTGTGTGTGTGTGTGTGTATATAGTGTCCAGAGAGCTGCCTGTAGAGGAAGAGACCAGCCAGACCCAACTCCATCACAGGAGTAGTGAAGAACACTACACTTACACCAACACACCCTGGAAGATTTACCTGAGGAAGGAGGTAAACACACACTAACACACCCTGGGAGATTTACCTGAGGAAGGAGGTAAACACACACTAACACACCCTGGGAGATTTACCTGAGGAAGGAGGGGCCCCACACACTAACACACCCTGGGAGATTTACCTGAGGAAGGAGGGGCCCCACACACTAACACACCCTGGGAGATTTACCTGAGGAAGGAGGGGCCCCACACTAACACACCCTGGGAGATTTACCTGAGGAAGGAGGGGCCCACACTAACACACCCTGGGAGATTTACCTGAGGAAGGAGGGGCCCACACTAACACACCCTGGGAGATTTACCTGAGGAAGGAGGGGCCCCACACACTAACACACCCTGGGAGAGTTACCTGAGGAAGGAGGGGCCCACACACTAACACACCCTGGGAGATTTACCTGAGGAAGGAGGGGCCCCACACACTAACACACCCTGGGAGATTTACCTGAGGAAGGAGGGGCCCACACTAACACACCCTGGGAGATTTACCTGAGGAAGGAGGGGCCCCACACTAACACACCCTGGGAGATTTACCTGAGGAAGGAGGGGCCCACACACTAACACACCCTGGGAGATTTACCTGAGGAAGGGGGCCCCACACACTAACACACCCTGGGAGATTTACCTGAGGAAGGAGGGGCCCACACTAACACACCCTGGGAGATTTACCTGAGGAAGGAGGGGCCCACACTAACCCACCCTGGGAGATTTACCTGAGGAAGGAGGGGCCACACACTAACACACCCTGGGAGATTTACCTGAGGAAGGAGGGGCCCCACACACTAACACACCCTGGGAGATTTACCTGAGGAAGGAGGGGCCACACACTACCACACCCTGGGAGATTTACCTGAGGAAGGAGGTAAACACACTAACACACCTTGGGAGATTTACCTGATGAAGGAGGGGCCCACACTAACACACCCTGGGAGATTTACCTGAGGAAGGAGGGGCCCACACTAACACACCCTGGGAGATTTACCTGAGGAAGGAGGGGCCCCACACTAACACACCCTGGGAGATTTACCTGAGGAAGGAGGGGCCCCACACACTAACACACCCTGGGAGATTTACCTGAGGAAGGAGGGGCCCACACTAACACACCCTGGGAGATTTACCAGAGTTGCGTAACAGTAGCGTAGCGTGGAAGTAGGTACACACACTAACAGTAGCGTAGCGTAGCGTGGAAGGAGGTACACACACTAACAGTAACGTAGCGTAGCGTAGCGTGGAAGTGGGTACACACACTAACAGTAGCGTAGCGTGGAAGGAGGTACACACACTAACAGTAACGTAGCGTAGCGTAGCGTGGAAGTAGGTACACACACTAACAGTAGCGTAGCGTAGCGTAGCGTAGCGTGGAAGGAGGTACACACACTAACAGTAGCGTAGCGTAGCGTAGCGTGGAAGTAGGTACACACACTAACAGTAACGTAGCGTAGCGTAGCGTGGAAGTAGGTACACACACTAACAGTAGCGTAGCGTAGCGTGGAAGGAGGAGGTACACACACTAACAGTAACGTAGCGTAGCGTAGCGTGGAAGTAGGTACACACACTAACAGTAGCGTAGCGTAGCGTAGCGTAGCGTGGAAGGAGGAGGTACACACACTAACAGTAGCGTAGCGTAGCGTGGAAGGAGGTACACACACTAACAGTAACGTGGCGTAGCGTAGCGTGGAAGTAGGTACACACACTAACAGTAGCGTGGCGTAGCGTAGCGTGGAAGGAGGTACACACACTAACAGTAACGTAGCGTAGCGTAGCGTGGAAGTAGGTACACACACTAACAGTAGCGTGGCGTAGCGTGGAAGGAGGTACACACGCTAACAGTAACGTAGCGTAGCGTGGAAGTAGGTACACACACTAACAGTAACGTGGCGTAGCGTGAGCGTGGAAGTAGGTACACACACTAACAGTAACGTAGCGTGGCGTAGCGTGGAAGTAGGTACACACACTAACAGTAGCGTGGCGTAGCGTAGCGTAGCGTGGAAGGAGGAGGTACACACACTAACAGTAACGTAGCGTAGCGTGAGCGTGGAAGTAGGTACACACACTAACAGTAGCGTAGCGTGGCGTAGCGTGGAAGGAGGAGGTACACACACTAACAGTAACGTAGCGTGGCGTAGCGTGGAAGGAGGAGGTACACACTAACAGTAACGTAGCGTAGCGTAGCGTAGCGTGGAAGGAGGAGGTACACACACTAACAGTAGCGTAGCGTAGCGTAGCGTAGCGTGGAAGGAGGTACACACACTAACAGTAGCGTAGCGTAGCGTAGCGTGGAAGGAGGAGGTACACACACTAACAGTAGCGTAGCGTAGCGTAGCGTAGCGTGGAAGGAGGTGTACTGTATCAGTCATGGTCCTTCAAGCCAAATAGGAACAAATTTCAATGAATTGTTTGTCCAAGCAAAGAGCTCAGGACAGAACAATAGTTTTATTATTCTATTCCCAAAGATCCTCATCTCATCCATGTTGATGCTGTGGTCCTGTAGGTGTTCTACCCTGAAGACAACTTCAACACTCCTCTGCTGCTGGACCTGCTGTTCAGACAGATAGTCCATGACACCTACTCGGAGGCCTGCATCCGCATCACTCAGGAGGAGAGGACCAAGATGAAGGCTCTGTTTGGTACCGAACCGTTTAGGACCTTTTAGAACCACCACACCACACCACAAACCCACCGTTTAGAACCTTTTAGAACCACCACACCACACCACAAACCCACCGTTTAGAACCTTTTAGAACCACCACACCACAAACCCACCGTTTAGGACCTTTTAGAACCACCACACCACACCACAAACCCACCGTTTAGAACCTTTTAGAACCACCACACCACACCACAAACCCACCGTTTAGAACCTTTTAGAACCACCACACCACACCACAAACCCACCGTTTAGAACCTTTTAGAACCACCACACCACACCACAAACCCACCGTTATAACCACCACACCACACCACAAACCCACCGTTAGAACCTTTTAGAACCACCACACCACACCACAAACCACCATTATAACCACCACACCACACCACAAACCCACCGTTTAGAACCTTTTAGAACCACCACACCACAAACCCACCGTTAGAACCTTTTAGAACCACCACACCACACCACAAACCCACCGTTTAGAACCTTTTAGAACCACCACACCACACCACAAACCCACCGTTATAACCACCACACCACACCACAAACCCACCGTTAGAACCTTTTAGAACCACCACACCACACCACAAACCCACCGTTTAGAACCTTTTAGAACCACCACACCACACCACAAACCCACCGTTATAACCACCACACCACACCACAAACCACCATTATAACCACCACACCACACCATAAACCACTAGAAAACACCATGAACCCACCATTATAACCACCGCACCATAAACCACTAGAAAACACCATGAACCCACCATTATAACCACCGCACCATAAACCACTAGAAAACACCATGAACCCACCATTATAACCACCGCACCATAAACCACTAGAAAACACCATGAACCCACCATTATAACCACCGCACCATAAACCACTAGAAAACACCATGAACCCACCATTATAACCACCGCACCATAAACCACTAGAAAACACCATGAACCCACCATTATAACCACCGCACCATAAACCACTAGAAAACACCATGAACCCACCATTATAACCACCGCACCATAAACCACTAGAAAACACCATGAACCCACCATTATAACCACCGCACCATAAACCACTAGAAAACACCATGAACCCACCATTATAACCACCGCACCATAAACCACTAGAAAACACCATGAACCCACCATTATAACCACCGCACCATAAACCACTAGAAAACACCATGAACCCACCATTATAACCACACCGCACCATAAACCACTAGAAAACACCATGAACCCACCATTATAACCACCGCACCATAAACCACTAGAAAACACCATGAACCCACCATTATAACCACCGCACCATAAACCACTAGAAAACACCATGAACCCACCATTATAACCACCGCACCACAAACCACTAGAAAACACCATGAACCCACCATTATAACCACCGCACCATAAACCACTAGAAAACACCATGAACCCACCATTATAACCACCGCACCACAAACCACTAGAAAACACCATGAACCCACCATTATAACCACCGCACCATAAACCACTAGAAAACACCATGAACCCACCATTATAACCACCGCACCATAAACCACTAGAAAACACCATGAACCCACCATTATAACCACCGCACCATAAACCACTAGAAAACACCATGAACCCACCATTATAACCACCGCACCATAAACCACTAGAAAACACCATGAACCCACCATTATAACCCACCGCACCATAAACCACTAGAAAACACCATGAACCCACCATTATAACCACCGCACCATAAACCACTAGAAAACACCATGAACCCACCATTATAACCACCGCACCATAAACCACTAGAAAACACCATGAACCCACCATTATAACCACCGCACCATAAACCACTAGAAAACACCATGAACCCACCATTATAACCACCGCACCATAAACCACTAGAAAACACCATGAACCCACCATTATAACCACACCGCACCATAAACCACTAGAAAACACCATGAACCCACCATTATAACCACCGCACCATAAACCACTAGAAAACACCATGAACCCACCATTATAACCACCGCACCATAAACCACTAGAAAACACCATGAACCCACCATTATAACCACCGCACCATAAACCACTAGAAAACACCATGAACCCACCATTATAACCACACCGCACCATAAACCACTAGAAAACACCATGAACCCACCATTATAACCACCGCACCATAAACCACTAGAAAACACCATGAACCCACCATTATAACCACCGCACCATAAACCACTAGAAAACACCATGAACCCACCATTATAACCACCGCACCATAAACCACTAGAAAACACCATGAACCCACCATTATAACCACCGCACCATAAACCACTAGAAAACACCATGAACCCACCATTATAACCACCGCACCATAAACCACTAGAAAACACCATGAACCCACCATTATAACCACCGCACCACAAACCACTAGAAAACACCATGAACCCACCATTATAACCACCGCACCATAAACCACTAGAAAACACCATGAACCCACCATTATAACCACCGCACCATAAACCACTAGAAAACACCATGAACCCACCATTATAACCACCGCACCATAAACCACTAGACAACACCATGAACCCACCATTATAACCACCGCACCATAAACCACTAGAAAACACCATGAACCCACCATTATAACCACCGCACCATAAACCACTAGAAAACACCATGAACCCACCATTATAACCACCGCACCATAAACCACTAGAAAACACCATGAACCCACCATTATAACCACCGCACCATAAACCACTAGAAAACACCATGAACCCACCATTATAACCACCGCACCATAAACCACTAGAAAACACCATGAACCCACCATTATAACCACCGCACCATAAACCACTAGAAAACACCATGAACCCACCATTATAACCACCGCACCATAAACCACTAGAAAACACCATGAACCCACCATTATAACCACCGCACCATAAACCACTAGAAAACACCATGAACCCACCATTATAACCACCGCACCATAAACCACTAGAAAACACCATGAACCCACCATTATAACCACCGCACCACAAACCACTAGAAAACACCATGAACCCACCATTATAACCACCGCACCATAAACCACTAGAAAACACCATGAACCCACCATTATAACCACCGCACCATAAACCACTAGAAAACACCATGAACCCACCATTATAACCACCGCACCATAAACCACTAGAAAACACCATGAACCCACCATTATAACCACCGCACCATAAACCACTAGAAAACACCATGAACCCACCATTATAACCACCGCACCATAAACCACTAGAAAACACCATGAACCCACCATTATAACCACCGCACCATAAACCACTAGAAAACACCATGAACCCACCATTATAACCACCGCACCATAAACCACTAGAAAACACCATGAACCCACCATTATAACCACCGCACCATAAACCACTAGAAAACACCATGAACCCACCATTATAACCACCGCACCATAAACCACTAGAAAACACCATGAACCCACCATTATAACCACCGCACCATAAACCACTAGAAAACACCATGAACCCACCATTATAACCACCGCACCATAAACCACTAGAAAACACCATGAACCCACCATTATAACCACCGCACCATAAACCACTAGAAAACACCATGAACCCACCATTATAACCACCGCACCATAAACCACTAGAAAACACCATGAACCCACCATTATAACCACCGCACCATAAACCACTAGAAAACACCATGAACCCACCATTATAACCACCGCACCATAAACCACTAGAAAACACCATGAACCCACCATTATAACCACCGCACCATAAACCACTAGAAAACACCATGAACCCACCATTATAACCACCGCACCATAAACCACTAGAAAACACCATGAACCCACCATTATAACCACCGCACCATAAACCACTAGAAAACACCATGAACCCACCATTATAACCACCGCACCATAAACCACTAGAAAACACCATGAACCCACCATTATAACCACCGCACCATAAACCACTAGAAAACACCACGAACCCACCATTATAACCACCGCACCATAAACCACTAGAAAACACCATGAACCCACCATTATAACCACCGCACCATAAACCACTAGAAAACACCATGAACCCACCATTATAACCACCGCACCATAAACCACTAGAAAACACCATGAACCCACCATTATAACCACCGCACCATAAACCACTAGAAAACACCATGAACCCACCATTATAACCACCGCACCATAAACCACTAGAAAACACCATGAACCCACCATTATAACCACCGCACCATAAACCACTAGAAAACACCATGAACCCACCATTATAACCACCGCACCATAAACCACTAGAAAACACCATGAACCCACCATTATAACCACCGCACCATAAACCACTAGAAAACACCATGAACCCACCATTATAACCACCGCACCATAAACCACTAGAAAACACCATGAACCCACCATTATAACCACCGCACCATAAACCACTAGAAAACACCATGAACCCACCATTATAACCACCGCACCACAAACCACTAGAAAACACCATGAACCCACCATTATAACCACCGCACCATAAACCACTAGAAAACACCATGAACCCACCATTATAACCACCGCACCATAAACCACTAGAAAACACCATGAACCCACCATTATAACCACCGCACCATAAACCACTAGAAAACACCATGAACCCACCATTATAACCACCGCACCATAAACCACTAGAAAACACCATGAACCCACCATTATAACCACCGCACCATAAACCACTAGAAAACACCATGAACCCACCATTATAACCACCGCACCATAAACCACTAGAAAACACCATGAACCCACCATTATAACCACCGCACCATAAACCACTAGAAAACACCATGAACCCACCATTATAACCACCGCACCATAAACCACTAGAAAACACCATGAACCCACCATTATAACCACCGCACCATAAACCACTAGAAAACACCATGAACCCACCATTATAACCACCGCACCATAAACCACTAGAAAACACCATGAACCCACCATTATAACCACCGCACCATAAACCACTAGAAAACACCATGAACCCACCATTATAACCACCGCACCATAAACCACTAGAAAACACCATGAACCCACCATTATAACCACCGCACCATAAACCACTAGAAAACACCATGAACCCACCATTATAACCACCGCACCATAAACCACTAGAAAACACCATGAACCCACCATTATAACCACCGCACCATAAACCACTAGACAACACCATGAACCCACCATTATAACCACCGCACCATAAACCACTAGAAAACACCATGAACCCACCATTATAACCACCGCACCATAAACCACTAGAAAACACCATGAACCCACCATTATAACCACCGCACCATAAACCACTAGAAAACACCATGAACCCACCATTATAACCACCGCACCATAAACCACTAGAAAACACCATGAACCCACCATTATAACCACCGCACCATAAACCACTAGAAAACACCATGAACCCACCATTATAACCACCGCACCATAAACCACTAGAAAACACCATGAACCCACCATTATAACCACCGCACCATAAACCACTAGAAAACACCATGAACCCACCATTATAACCACCGCACCATAAACCACTAGAAAACACTGTGTGTGTGTGTGTGGTTGTGTGTGTGTGTGTGTGTGTGTGTGTGTGTGTGTGTGTGTGTGTGTGTGTGTGTGTGTGTGTGGTGTGTGTGTGTGTGTGTGTGTGTGTGTGTGTGTGTGTGTGTGTGTGTGTGTGTGTGTGTGTCTGACCGTGTGTGTGTGTGTGTGTGTGTGTGTGTGTGTGTGTGTGTGTGTGTGTGTGTGTGTGTGTGTGTGTGTGTGTCTGACCGTGTGTGTGTGTGTGTGTGTGTGTGTGTGTGTGTGTGTGTGTGTGTGTCTGTGTGTGTGTGTGTGTGTGTGTGTGTGTAGTAGAGAATCAGGTTGGCCAGGATGGCGCCACACAGGATGAGAGTCTCAAGAAGAAAATCGTGACGACGGCCAAAGACTCCTGGGAAATATATTTCTCACGACTCTTCCCTGCCTCGGTGAGTGTGAGTGTGTGTTAACAGGAAGTGTGTGTTGCAGGGCAGTGTGGGTACGTGCTGACAGGAAGTGTGTGTTGCAGGGCAGTGTGGGTACGTGTTGACAGGAAGTGTGTGTTGCAGGGCAGTGTGGGTCCAGGTGTTAACAGGAAGTGTGTGTTGCAGGGCATTGTGGGTCCAGGTGTTAACAGGAAGTGTGTGTTGCAGGGCAGTGTGGGTCCAGGTGTTAACAGGAAGTGTGTGTTGCAGGGCAGTGTGGGTCCAGGTGTTGACAGGAAGTGTGTGTTGCAGGGCAGTGTGGGTACGTGTTGACAGGTTGTGTGTGTTGCAGGGCAGTGTGGGTAAGTGTTGATAGAGTGTGTTGCAGGGCAGTCTGGGTAGGTGTTGACAGGAAGTGTGTGTTGCAGGGCAGTGTGGGTCCAGGTGTTGACAGGAAGTGTGTGTTGCAGGGCAGTGTGGGTCCAGGTGTTAACAGGGGAGTGTGTGTTGCAGGGCAGTGTGGGTACTGGGGTCCAGGTGTTGACAGGAGGTGTGTGTTGCAGGGCAGTGTGGGTAAGTGTTGACAGGGTGTGTGTGTGTTGCAGGGCAGTGTGGGTCCAGGTGTTGACAGGAAGTGTGTGTTGCAGGGCAGTGTGGGTCCAGGTGTTGAGAGGAAGTGTGTGTTGCAGGGCAGTGTGGGTCCAGGTGTTGACAGGAAGTGTGTGTTGCAGGGCAGTGTGGGTCCAGGTGTTAACAGGAAGTGTGTGTTGCAGGGCAGTGTGGGTATGTGTTGACAGGAAGTGTGTGTTGCAGGGCAGTGTGGGTCCAGGTGTTGACAGGAGGTGTGTGTTGCAGGGCAGTGTGGGTCCAGGTGTTGACAGGAGGTGTGTGTTGCAGGGCAGTGTGGGTCCAGGTGTTGACAGGAAGTGTGTGTTGCAGGGCAGTGTGGATCCAGGTGTTGACAGGAAGTGTGTGTTGCAGGGCAGTGTGGGTACTGGGGTCCAGGTGGTCTCAGTGTCTCATCGCGGCGTCAAGCTGCTGAAGACTGTGAGAAGCAGCTCTGTTGCCCCGGACTACTTCAGAGTACTACGCCCTTACAGGTACACACACACACACACACACACACACACACACACACACACACACACACACACACACACACACACACACACACACATACATACACCACACACACACACACACATCACAGCAGGTAGCCTAGTGGTTAGAGCGTTGGGCCAGTAACCCAAAAAGTTGCCAGATTGAATCCCTGAGCTGACAAGGTAATAAATCTGTCGTTCTGCCCCCTGAACAAGGCAGTTAACCCCCACTGTTCCCTGGTGGGCCGTCGTTGTGAATAAGAATTTGTTCTTAACTGACTTGCCTCGTTAAATAAACACACACCTGTATACACATACTGTTCAGATTAGGATTAATTCATAAATAAAGGATATACTGTTCAATCTGATTTGACTTTCGGTGTGTGTTTCCGTAGTTACGCGAACATCCTTTTTGTTTCTCTGTGTGTGTTTCCGTAGTTACACGAACATCCTGTTTGTTTCTGTGTGTGTTTCCGTAGTTACGCAGACATCCTGTCTGTTTCTCTGTTTTTATTCCATAGTTACGCGAACATCCTGTTTGTTTCTGTGTGTTTCCATAGTTACGCGGACATCCTGTTTGTGTCCATTCCATCTAAGAACATGTTGGAGTTTAACCTGACCAATGAGAAGCTGATTCTGTTCTCCGCCAAGGCTCCACAGGTCAAACACATGGTGGACTACTTCATCACTGAACTGAAGAAGGTGAGACGGGTTAGACAGGCTAGAGGGTGAGACAGGGTAGAGGATGAGACAGGTTATAGGGTGAGACAGGCTAGAGGGGTGAGACAGGTTAGAGGGTGAGACAGGTTAGAGGGTGAGACAGGTTATAGGGTGAGACAGGTTAGTCAGGTTAGAGGGTGAGACAGGTTAGACAGGTTAGAGGGTGAGACAGGTTAGAGGGTGAGACAGGTTAGAGGGTGAGACAGGCTAGAGGAGTGAGACAGGTTAGAGGGTGAGACAGGTTATAGGGTGAGACAGGTTAGTCAGGTTAGAGGGTGAGACAGGTTAGACAGGTTAGAGGGTGAGACAGGTTAGAGGGTGAGACAGGTTAGAGGGTGAGACAGGTTAGAGGGTGAGACAGGCTAGAGGGGTGAGACAGGTTAGAGGGTGAGACAGGTTATAGGGTGAGACAGGCTAGAGGGGTGAGACAGGTTAGAGGGTGAGACAGGTTAGAGGGTGAGACAGGTTATAGGGTGAGACAGGTTAGTCAGGTTAGAGGGTGAGACAGGTTAGACAGGTTAGAGGGTGAGACAGGTTAGAGGGTGAGACAGGTTAGAGGGTGAGACAGGTTAGAGGGTGAGACAGGCTAGAGGGGTGAGACAGGTTAGAGGGTGAGACAGGTTATAGGGTGAGACAGGTTAGTCAGGTTAGAGGGTGAGACAGGTTAGACAGGTTAGAGGGTGAGACAGGTTAGAGGGTGAGACAGGTTAGAGGGTGAGACAGGCTAGAGGGGTGAGACAGGTTAGAGGGTGAGACAGGTTATAGGGTGAGACAGGTTAGACAGGTTAGAGGGTGAGACAGGTTAGACAGGTTAGAGGGTGAGACAGGCTAGAGGGTGAGACAGGTTAGAGGGTGAGACAGGCTAGAGGGGTGAGACAGATTAGAGGGTGAGACAGGTTAGACAGGATAGAGGGTGAGACAGGTTAGACAGGCTAGAGGGGTAAGACAGGTTAGAGGGTGAGACAGGTTAGAGGGTGAGACAGGCTAGAGGGGTGAGACAGGTTAGAGGGTGAGACAGGTTATAGGGTGAGACAGGTTAGTCAGGTTAGAGGGTGAGACAGGTTAGACAGGTTAGAGGGTGAGACAGGTTAGAGGGTGAGACAGGTTAGAGGGTGAGACAGGCTAGAGGGGTGAGACAGGTTAGAGGGTGAGACAGGTTATAGGGTGAGACAGGTTAGACAGGTTAGAGGGTGAGACAGGTTAGACAGGTTAGAGGGTGAGAATGGCTAGAGGGTGAGACAGGTTAGAGGGTGAGACAGGCTAGAGGGGTGAGACAGGATAGAGGGTGAGACAGGTTAGACAGGATAGAGGGTGAGACATGTTAGACAGGCTAGAGGGTGAGACAGGCTAGAGGGGTGAGAAAGGTTAGAGGGTGAGACAGGTTAGACAGGTTAGAGGGTGAGACAGGTTAGACGGTGAGACAGGTTAGAGTGTATAACAGGTTAGAGGGTGAGACAGGTTAGAGGGTGAGACAGGCTAGAGGGTGAGACAGGCTAGAGGGTGAGACAGGCTAGAGGGTGAGACAGGCAGACCAGTAATAAGGAAAGTGATTCATTCATGTTCATTCAAAGGGCTTCCAGATAGAAAGGAAGGAAACATCAGATAGAAAGGAAGGAAACATCAGATAGAAAGGAAGGAAACATCAGATAGAAAGGAAGGAAACATCAGATAGAAGGGAAGGAAACATCAGATAGAAGGGAAGGAAACATCAGATAGAAGGGAAGGAAACATCAGATAGAAAGGAAGGAAACATCAGATAGAAAGGAAGGAAACATCAGATAGAAAGGAAGGAAACATCAGATAGAAAGGAAGGAAACATCAGATAGAAAGGAAGGAAACATCAGATAGAAAGGAAGGAAACATCAGATAGAAAGGAAGGAAACATCCGATAGAAAGGAAGGAAACATCAGATAGAAAGGAAGGAAACATCAGATAGAAAGGAAGGAAACATCAGATAGAAGGGAAGGAAACATCAGATAGAAGGGAAGGAAACATCAGAAGGAAACATCAGATAGAAGGGAAGGAAACATCAGATAGAAAGGAAGGAAACATCAGATAGAAAGGAAGGAAACATCAGATAGAAAGGAAGGAAACATCAGATAGAAAGGAAGGAAACATCAGATAGAAAGGAAGGAAACATCAGATAGAAAGGAAGGAAACATCAGATAGAAAGGAAGGAAACATCAGATAGAAAGGAAGGAAACACCAGATAGAAAGGAAGGAAACATCAGATAGAAGGGAAGGAAACATCAGATAGAAAGGAAGGAAACATCCGATAGAAAGGAAGGAAACATCAGATAGAAAGGAAGGAAACATCAGATAGAAAGGAAGGAAACATCAGATAGAAAGGAAGGAAACATCAGATAGAAAGGAAGGAAACATCAGATAGAAAGGAAGGAAACATCAGATAGAAAGGAAGGAAACATCAGATAGAAAGGAAGGAAACATCCGATAGAAAGGAAGGAAACATCAGATAGAAAGGAAGGAAACATCAGATAGAAAGGAAGGAAACATCAGATAGAAAGGAAGGAAACATCAGATAGAAGGGAAGGAAACATCAGATAGAAGGGAAGGAAACATCAGATAGAAGGGAAGGAAACATCAGAAGGAAACATCAGATAGAAGGGAAGGAAACATCAGATAGAAAGGAAGGAAACATCAGATAGAAAGGAAGGAAACATCAGATAGAAAGGAAGGAAACATCAGATAGAAAGGAAGGAAACATCAGATAGAAAGGAAGGAAACATCAGATAGAAAGGAAGGAAACATCAGATAGAAAGGAAGGAAACATCAGATAGAAGGGAAGGAAACATCAGATAGAAAGGAAGGAAACATCAGATAGAAAGGAAGGAAACATCAGATAGAAAGGAAGGAAACATCAGATAGAAGGGAAGGAAACATCAGATAGAAAGGAAGGAAACATCAGATAGAAGGGAAGGAAACATCAGATAGAAGGGAAGGAAACATCAGATAGAAGGGAAGGAAACATCAGATAGAAGGGAAGGAAACATCAGATAGAAAGGAAGGAAACATCAGATAGAAGGGAAGGAAACATCAGATAGAAAGGAAGGAAACATCAGATAGAAAGGAAGGAAACATCAGATAGAAAGGAAGGAAACATCAGATAGAAAGGAAGGAAACATCAGATAGAAGGGAAGGAAACATCAGATAGAAAGGAAGGAAACATCAGATAGAAGGGAAGGAAACATCAGATAGAAGGGAAGGAAACATCAGATAGAAGGGAAGGAAACATCAGATAGAAAGGAAGGAAACATCAGATAGAAGGGAAGGAAACATCAGATAGAAAGGAAGGAAACATCAGATAGAAAGGAAGGAAACATCAGATAGAAGGGAAGGAAACATCAGATAGAAAGGAAGGAAGGAAACATCAGATAGAAAGGAAGGAAACATCAGATAGAAAGGAAGGAAACATCAGATAGAAAGGAAGGAAACATCAGATAGAAGGGAAGGAAACATCAGATAGAAGGGAAGGAAACATCAGATAGAAGGGAAGGAAACATCAGATAGAAAGGAAGGAAACATCAGATAGAAAGGAAGGAAACATCAGACTCTGAGTTTGGATTAACCCTAACCCCTAACCCCTAACCCTAACCCCTAACCCCTAACTCTAACCCCTAACTCTAACCCTAACCCTAACCCCTAACCCTAACCCCTAACCCCTAACTCTAACCCCTAACTCTAACCCTAACCCCTAACCCCTAACCCTAACCCCTAACCCCAACCCCTAACCCCTAACCCTAACCCCTAACTCTAACCCCTAACTCTAACCCTAACCCTAACCCCTAATCCTAACCCCTAACCCTAACCCCTAACCCCTAACCCTAACCCCTAACCCTAACCCCTAAATCTAACCCTAACCCTAACCCCCAACCCCTAACCCCTAACTCTAACCCCTAACCCCTAACCCCTAACCCTAACCCTAACCCCTAACCCCTAACCCTAACCCTCACTCTAACCCCTAACCCCAACCCCTAACCTTTAACCCTAACCCCTAACCCTAACCCTAACCCTAACCCTAACCCTAACCTCTAACCTCTAACCCTAACCCCTAACTCTAACACCTAACCCCTAACCCTAACCCCTAACTCTAACCCCTAACCCCTAACCCCTAACACCTAACCCCTAACCCTAACCCCTAACCCTAACCCCTAACCCTAACCTCTAACCCCTAACCCTAACCTCTAACCCCTAACCCTAACCCCTAACTCTAACACCTAACCCCTAACCCCTAACCCCTAACCCTAACCCCTAACTCTAACCCCCAACACCTAACCCCTAACCCTAACCCCTAACCCCCAACCCCTAACTCCTAACCCCTAACTCTAACACCTAACCCTAACCCCTAACTCTAACACCTAACCCCTAACCCTAACCCCTAACCTCTAACCCCTAACCCCTAACCCCTAACCCTAACCCCCAACCCTAACCCCTAACCCTAACCCCTAACTCTAACACCTAACCCCTAACCCTAACCCCTAACTCTAACCCCTAACCCCTAACCCTAACCCCTAACCCTAACCCCTAACCCTAACCTCTAACCCCTAACACCTAACCCCTAACCCTAACCCTTAACTCTAACCCCTAACCCCTAACCCTAACCCCTAACTCTAACCCCTAACCCCTAACCCCTAACCCTAACCCCTAACTCTAACCCTAACCCCTAACCCCTAACCCCTAACCCCCAGGACTCTGAGTTTGTGGTGGCAGTGAGGAACTACATTACAGAGGACAGAACTCTGCTCAGCTTCCACAAGGGAGACGTCATCAGATTACACAGCGTGGAGGGACTGGAGGAAGGTAGGAGACACACAGAGACACACAGATACACACAGATACACACAGACACACACAGATACACACACAGACACACACATATACACACAGACATACACACAGATACACACAGAGACACACAGATACACACAGACATATACACACAGATACACACACACACACACACAGATACACACAGATACACACAGACACACACAGATACACACAGACATATACACACAGACATATACACACAGAGACACACAGACATATACACAGACATATACACACACAGATACACACAGATACACACAGATACACACAGACACACACAGATAAACACAGACACACACAGACACACACAGATACACACAGATACACATACACACAGATACACACAGATACACACACAGATACACACAGATACACACAGACATACACACAGACATACACACAGATACACACATACATATACACAGATACACACAGATACACACAGATACACACACAGACACACACACAGATACACACAGATACACATACACACAGACACACACACACAGACATACAAACACAGACATACACACACAGATACACACAGATACACACAGACATACACACACACAGACACACGCACACATACACACACAGATAGACACACACACACACAGATACACACACACACAGAGACACACAGACATACACAGACACACAGATACACACAGACATACACACACACACACAGATACACACAGACATAGACACACACACACAGATACACCCAGACATACACACACACACAGATACACACAGACATATACACACACAGATACACAGACACAGATACACACAGACATACACAGACACACAGATACACACAGACATAGACACACACACACAGATACACCCAGACATACACACACACACAGATACACACAGACATAGACACACACACACAGATATACCCAGACATACACACACACACAGATACACAGACACAGATACACACAGACACACAGACACAGATACACACACACAGATACACACAGATACACACAGACACACAGACACAGATACACACACACACAGATACACACAGACATAGACACACACAGAGACACACAGACATATACACACACAGATACACACAGACATACACACACACACAGATACACACAGACATACACACACACACAGATACACAGACACAGATACACACAGACACACAGACACAGATACACACAGACATACACACACACACAGATACACACAGACACACACACACAGACATAGACACACACACACAGATACACATAGACACACACACATACACACAGATACACACACACACAGATACACACAGATACACACAGATCCTCACGTCCCTGTTGCGTTCTCTGTGTTGCTCATGGTGTTGTGTGGTGGAGGCCAACGCTACGGCTGCATCATCAGGAAGAAGGTTGTGCTGCTGGAGGAACTAAACAGAGATACCTCTGAGTTTGGTGGGTGGGGTGTGTGTGTGTGTGTGTGTGTGTGTGTGTGTGTGTGTGTGTGTGTGTGTGTGTGTGTGTGTGTGTGTGTGTGTGTGTGGTTGACTTGCATGCGACTAACAGCCCGTCGTGTTTGGATTGTGTTCTGGTTGCTGTGTGAGGAAACAACTAGGATTCAGACTGGGCTGTTGTTGAGACTGTCTAGTCCCACTGAGCTAAAGTCTGGATTCAGACTGGGCTGTTGATGGGACTGTCTAGTCCCACTGAGCTAAAGTCTGGATTCAGACTTGGCCGTTGTCGGGACTGTCTAGTCCCACTGAGCTAAAGTCTGGATTCAGACTGGGCCGTTGTCGGGACTGTCTAGTCCCACTGAGCTAAAGTCTGGATTCAGACTGGGCCGTTGTCGGGACTGTCTAGTCCCACTGAGCTAAAGTCTGGATTCAGACTGGGCCGTTGTCGGGACTGTCTAGTCCCACTGAGCTAAAGTCTGGATTCAGACTGGGCCGTTGTCGGGACTGTCTAGTCCCACTGAGCTAAAGTCTGGATTCAGACTGGGCCGTTGATGGGACTGTCTAGTCCCACTGAGCTAAAGTCTGGATTCAGACTGGGCTGTTGATGGGACTGTCTAGTCCCACTGAGCTAAAGTCTGGATTCAGACTGGGCTGTTGTCGGGACTGTCTAGTCCCACTGAGCTAAAGTCTGGATTCAAACTGGGCCGTTGATGGGACTGTCTAGTCCCACTGAGCTAAAGTCTGGAATCAGACTGGGCCGTTGATCGGGACTGTCTAGTCCCACTGAGCTAAAGTCTGGATTCAGACTGGGCCGTTGTCGGGACTGTCTAGTCCCACTGAGCTAAAGTCTGGATTCAGACTGGGCCGTTGTCGGGACTGTCTAGTCCCACTGAGCTAAAGTCTGGATTCAGACTGGGCCGTTGTCGGGACTGTCGAGTCCCACCGAGCTAAGGTCTGGAGGTCTCAGACATGTTTCCTGACTGTGAACAGTCTGTCTGTCTGTCTGTCTGTCTGTCTGTCTGTCTGTCTGTCTGTCTGTCTGTCTGTCTGTCTGTCTGTCTGTCTGTCTGTCTGTCTGTCTGTCAGCTTCAGGCTCTTGTCTGTCTGTCTGTCTGTCTGTCTGTCTTCGTCTGTCTGTCTGTCTGTCTGTCTGTCTGTCTGTCTGTTTCAGGCTCCTGACTGTCTGTCTGTCTGCCTGTCTGTCTGTCTGTTTCAGGCTCCTGACTGTCTGTCTGTCTGTCTGTCTGTCTGTCTGTCTGTCTGTCTGTCTGTCTGTCTGTCTGTCTGTCTGTCTGTCAGCTTCAGGCACTTGTCTGTCTGTCTGTCTGTCTGTCTGTCTGTCTGTCTGTCTGTCTGTCTGTCTGTCTGTTTGTGGTGCATCATGTTCTAGTCTACAGTCGTGGCCAAACGTTTTGAGAATGACACAAATATACATTTTTATAAAGTTTGCTGCTTCAGTGTCTTTAGATATTTCTGGTCAGATGTTACTATCGATACTGAAGTATAATTATAAGCATTTCATAAGTGTCAAAAGGCTTTTATTGACAATTACATGAAGTTGACGCAAAGAGTCAATATTTGCAGTGTTGACCCTTCTTTTCCAAGACCTCTGCAATCCGCCCTGGCATGCTGTCAATTAACTTCTGGGCCACATCCTGACTGATGGCAGCCCATTCACAACATCCTCTCGCTAGGCGCTAAACTACAGCCACTCGCTAGGCGCTAAACTACAGCCTCTCGCTAGGTGCTAAACAACAGCCTCTTGCTAGGTGCTAAACAACAGCCTCTTGCTACGTGCTAAACAACAACAGCCTCTCGCTAGGTGCTAAACAACAGCCTCTTGCTAGGTGCTAAACAACAGCCTCTCGCTAGGTGCTAAACAACAACAGCCACTTGCTAGGTGCTAAACAACAGCCTCTCGCTAGGTGCTAAACAACAGCCTCTCGCTAGGTGCTAAACAACAACAGCCTCTCGCTAGGTGCTAAACAACAGCCTCTCGCTAGGTGCTAAACAACAACAGCCTCTTGCTAGGCGCTAAACAACAGCCTCTTGCTAGGCGCTAAACAACAACAGCCCCTTGCTAGGTGCTAAACAACAGCCTCTTGCTAGGTGCTAAACAACAGCCTCTCGCTAGGTGCTAAACAACAACAGCCTCTCGCTAGGCGCTAAACAACAACAGCCTCTTGCTAGGTGCTAAACAACAACAGCCTCTTGCTAGGCGCTAAACAACAACAGCCCCTTGCTAGGTGCTAAACAACAGCCTCTTGCTAGGTGCTAAACAACAGCCTCTTGCTAGGCGCTAAACAACAACAGCCTCTTGCTAGGTGCTAAACAACAGCCTCTCGCTAGGTGCTAAACAACAACAGCCTCTCGCTAGGTGCTAAACAACAACAGCCTCTTGCTAGGTGCTAAACAACAACAGCCTCTTGCTAGGTGCTAAACAACAGCCTCTTGCTAGGTGCTAAACAACAACAGCCTCTCGCTAGGTGCTAAACAACAACAGCCTCTCGCTAGGCGCTAAACAACAGCCTCTCGCTAGGTGCTAAACAACAGCCTCTCGCTAGGTGCTAAACAACAGCCTCTCGCTAGGTGCTAAACAACAACAGCCTCTTGCTAGGTGCTAAACAACAGCCTCTCGCTAGGTGCTAAACAACAGCCTCTCGCTAGGTGCTAAACAACAACAGCCTCTTGCTAGGTGCTAAACAACAGCCTCTCGCTAGGTGCTAAACAACAACAGCCTCTCGCTAGGTGCTAAACAACAACAGCCTCTTGCTAGGTGCTAAACAACAACAGCCTCTCGCTAGGTGCTAAGCAACAACAGCCTCTTGCTAGGCGCTAAACAACAACAGCCTCTTGCTAGGTGCTAAACAACAACAGCCTCTTGCTAGGCGCTAAACAACAACAGCCTCTCGCTAGGTGCTAAACAACAACAGCCTCTCGCTAGGTGCTAAACAACAACAGCCTCTCGCTAGGTGCTAAACAACAGCCTCTCGCTAGGTGCTAAACAACAGCCTCTCGCTAGGTGCTAAACAACAGCCTCTTGCTAGGTGCTAAACAACAACAGCCTCTCGCTAGGTGCTAAACAACAGCCTCTTGCTAGGTGCTAAACAACAGCCTCTCGCTAGGTGCTAAACAACAACAGCCTCTTGCTAGGTGCTAAACAACAACAGCCTCTCGCTAGGTGCTAAACAACAGCCTCTCGCTAGGTGCTAAACAACAACAGCCTCTCGCTAGGTGCTAAACAACAACAGCCTCTTGCTAGGTGCTAAACAACAGCCACTCGCTACAAAAACACGACCCCGCCGAGGCTCTCCACTGCCTGATCCTAATGACCATATTTGGACCAGGATGTGGCTCTCCACTACCTGATCCTAATGACCATATTTGGACCAGGATGAGGCTCTCCACTACCTGATCCTAATGACCATATTTGGACCAGGATGAGGCTCTCCACTACCTGATCCTAATGACCATATTTGGACCAGGATGAGGCTCTCCACTACCTGATCCTAATGACCATATTTGGACCAGGATGTGTCTCTCCACTACCTGATCCTTATGACCATATTTGGACCAGGATGTGGCTCTCCACTACCTGATCCTAATGACCATATTTGGACCAGGATGAGTCTCTCCACTACCTGATCCTAATGACCATATTTGGACCAGGATGAGGCTCTCCACTACCTGATCCTAATGACCATATTTGGACCAGGATGAGGCTCTCCACAACCTGACCCTAATGACCATATTTGGACCAGGATGAGGCTCTCCACTACCTGATCCTAATGACCATATTTGGACCAGGATGAGGCTCTCCACTACCCTGATCCTAATGACCATATTTGGACCAGGATGAGTCTCTCCACTACCTGATCCTAATGACCATATTTGGACCAGGATGAGTCTCTCCACTACCTGATCCTAATGACCATATTTGGACCAGGATGAGGCTCTCCACTACCTGCTCCTAATGACCATATTTGGACCAGGATGAGGCTCTCCACTACCCTGATCCTAATGACCATATTTGGACCAGGATGAGTCTCTCCACTACCTGATCCTAATGACCATATTTGGACCAGGATGAGGCTCTCCACTACCTGATCCTAATGACCATATTTGGACCAGGATGAGTCTCTCCACTACCTGATCCTAATGACCATATTTGGACTAGGATGTGGCTCTCCACTACCTGATCCTAATGACCATATTTGGACCAGGATGAGGCTCTCCACTGCCTGATCCTAATGACCATATTTGGACCAGGATGAGTCTCTCCACTACCTGATCCTAATGACCATATTTGGACCAGGATGAGTCTCTCCACTACCTGACCCTAATGACCATATTTGGACCAGGATGAGTCTATATAAAAGATATGTTTTAATGATTTATGAATGGTCGAAAGGATATAGGATCATTTATTCAGTCAGATCGACACCTTTTTATAAACCTAATCAACACTTCCTGTTCAGTTGTCAATCAACGCACAAAGTAAATCGCCGTCTTCCGCCTGGACTCGGCGTGGCTGCGCTGGCTGGCTGCGTGAAACGCCCATAAAATAAATATAAAATTAATGTGCCAGAAAACAATGAATTAGGATAAGTAATGGGTTTCCACTCACCCTTAACCACTGATTGTGCTTTCAGGACAACCGGGAACTCTGGGGGGTGGGGGGGGGGAAACGAGGACAAATCATGATGTCAGTGATGTTTCAGGTCAGAAGGTCAGAGTTCTAGAAAGATGCCTGAGTCTCTGACTTGGAATTCAGAGTTGGATGAGAAGTTCAAAACTGGGTTTTTTTTCCCCAGAGTTCCCTGTTGTCTTGAACTCACTGAAGTTCTGTGTCTGTGTGTGTGCACGTGTGTGTGTGCATGAGCTTACGTGTGTGTGTGTGTGTGTGTGTGTGTGTGTGTGTGTGTGTGTGTGTGTGTGTGTGTGTGTGTGTGTGTGTGTGTGTGTGTGCGTGTGCGCATGTGCGTGTGTAGGCGGTACGGGGCGGTGTACGGACAGTGGAGTGTGTTATAACTCTGTTTGTGTGTGTGTGTGTGTGTGTGTGTGTGTTGTGTGTGTGTGTGTAGGCTGGCGGTACGGGGCGGTCTACGGGCGATGGGGTGTGTTTCCAGGTGAGTGTGTCCAGCCGGTCGCCGCTCCAGACTTCCTGGTTCTCCCTGCTGAGAGGGCGGAGCCTCGCGACAGACACGGCCGTGTTGCCGCCTCCGCTGCGGTCGCCGTGGCGATGGGCTCTACTGTCGCCGCCCATGAACTGGACCTCAACACAGAGGTACGCACACACACACACACACACACAAACACACAGACATGTTACATGCAGACATTCACTCTCTAATGTTCTCTCTGTGTGTGTGTGTGTGTGTGTGTGTGTGTGTGTGTGTGTGTGTGTGTGTGTGTGTGTGTGTGTGTGTGTGTGTGTGTGTGTGTGTGTGTGTGTGTGTGTGCTGTGTGTGTGTGTGTGTGTGTGTATCTGTGTGTGTGTGTGTGTGTGTGTGTGTGTGTCTGTCGCTGTGTGTTGTGTGTGTGTCTGTCTCTGTGTGTGTGTGTGTGTGTGTGTGTGTGTGTGTGTGTGTGTGTGTGTGTGTCTGTCTCTGTGTGTGTGTGTGTGTGTGTCTGTCTCTGTGTGTGTGTGTGTGTGTGTGTGTGTGTGTGTGTGTGTGTGTGTGTGTGTGTGCGTCAGGCTGTGGTGGGCTATGGTGAAGACAGCAGTATTCTCCAGGTGGAAGGGCTCCCTCTACAGGCCAGTCAGTATAACATGGAGGAATTCTCCAGGAAGTACTACAGACGGACTCAGCAGGAAACCAGGAAGGGGAAGGACAGCAGAAAACCAGCTGACATGGTTAAATACTCTAAGGTGCTAAACAGGACGACCAGCTGAGATACACATCTAATACTACAGATACACATCCCCTGGACTATACTACAGATACACATCCCCTGGACTATACTACAGATACACATCCCCTGGACTATACTACAGATACAGATACACATCCCCTGGACTATACTACAGATACACATCCCCTGGACTATACTACAGATACACATCCCCTGGACTATACTACAGATACACATCCCCTGGACTATACTACAGATACACATCCCCTGGACTATACTACAGATACAGATACACATCCCCTGGACTATACTACAGATACACATCCCCGGACTATACTACAGATACACATCCCCTGGACTATACTACAGATACACATCCCCTGGACTATACTACAGATACAGATACACATCCCCTGGACTATACTACAGATACACATCCCCTGGACTATACTACAGATACACATCCCCTGGACTATACTACAGATACAGATACACATCCCCTGGACTATACTACAGATACACATCCCCTGGACTATACTACAGATACAGATACACATCCCCTGGACTATACTACAGATACAGATACACATCCCCTGGACTATACTACAGATACACATCCCCTGGACTATACTACAGATACACATCACCTGGACTATACTACAGATACACATCCCCTGGACTATACTACAGATACACATCCCCTGGACTATACTACAGATACACATCCCCTGGACTATACTACAGATACACATCCCCTGGACTATACTACAGATACACATCCCCTGGACTATACTACAGATACACATCCCCTGGACTATACTACAGATACAGATACACATCCCCTGGACTATACTACAGATACAGATACACATCCCCTGGACTATACTACAGATACACATCCCCTGGACTATACTACAGATACACATCCCCTGGACTATACTACAGATACACATCCCCTGGACTATACTACAGATACAGATACACATCCCCTGGACTATACTACAGATACACATCCCCTGGACTATACTACAGATACAGATACACATCCCCTGGACTATACTACAGATACAGATACACATCCCCTGGACTATACTACAGATACACATCCCCTGGACTATACTACAGATACACATCCCCTGGACTATACTACAGATACAGATACACATCCCCTGGACTATACTACAGATACAGTTACACATCCCCTGGACTATACTACAGATACAGATACATATACACATCCCCTGGACTATACTACAGATAAAGTTACACATCCCCTGGACTATACTACAGATACAGATACACATTCCCTGGACTATAATACAGATACAGATACACATCACCTGGACTATACTACAGATACAGATACACATCCCCTGGACTATACTACAGATACAGATACAGATACACATCCCCTGGACTATACTACAGATACACATCCCCTGGACTATACTACAGATACAGATACACATCCCCTGGACTATACTACAAATACACATCCCCTGGACTATACTACAGATACATATACACATCCCCTGGACTATACTACAGATACACATCCCCTGGACTATACTACAGATACAGATACAGATCCCCTGGACTATACTACAGATACAGATACACATCCCCTGGACTATACTACAGATACAGATACACATCCCCTGGACTATACTACAGATAAAGATACACATCCCCTGGACTATACTACAGATACACATCCCCTGGACTATACTACAGATACAGATACACATCCCCTGGACTATACTACAGATACACATCCCCTGGACTATACTACAGATACAGATACACATCCCCTGGACTATACTACAGATACAGATACACATCCCCTGGACTATACTACAGATACAGATACACATCCCCTGGACTATACTACAGATACAGATACACATCCCCTGGACTATACTACAGATACAGATACGCATCCCCTGGACTATACTACAGATACAGATACACATCCCCTGGACTATACTACAGATACACATCCCCTGGACTATACTACAGATACAGATACAGATACACATCCCCTGGACTATACTACAGATACAGATACACATCCCCTGGACTATACTACAGATACAGATACACATCACCTGGACTATACTACAGATACAGATACACATCCCCTGGACTATACTACAGATACAGATACACATCCCCTGGACTATACTACAGATACAGATACACATCCCCTGGACTATACTACAGATACAGATACACATCCCCTGGACTATACTACAGATAAAGTTACAGATACACATCCCCTGGACTATACTACAGATACAGATACACATCCCCTGGACTATACTACAGATACAGATACACATCCCCTGGACTATACTACAGATACAGATACACATCCCCTGGACTATACTACAGATACAGATACACATCCCCTGGACTATACTACAGATACAGATACACATCCCCTGGACTATACTACAGATACAGATACACATCCCCTGGACTATACTACAGATACAGATACACATCCCCTGGACTATACTACAGATACAGATACACATCCCCTGGACTATACTACAGATACAGATACGCATCCCCTGGACTATACTACAGATACAGATACACATCCCCTGGACTATACTACAGATACAGATACACATCCCCTGGACTATACTACAGATACACATCCCCTGGACTATACTACAGATACAGATACACATCCCCTGGACTATACTACAGATACAGATACGCATCCCCTGGACTATACTACAGATACAGATACACATCCCCTGGACTATACTACAGATACAGATACACATCCCCTGGACTATACTACAGATACAGATACACATCCCCTGGACTATACTACAGATACAGATACACATCCCCTGGACTATACTACAGATAAAGTTACACATCCCCTGGACTATACTACAGATACAGATACACATCCCCTGGACTATACTACAGATACAGATACACATCCCCTGGACTATACTACAGATACAGATACACATCCCCTGGACTATACTACAGATACAGATACACATCCCCTGGACTATACTACAGATACAGATACACATTCCCTGGACTATAATACAGATACAGATACACATCACCTGGACTATACTACAGATACAGATACACATCCCCTGGACTATACTACAGATACAGATACAGATACACATCCCCTGGACTATACTACAGATACACATCCCCTGGACTATACTACAGATACAGATACACATCCCCTGGACTATACTACAATGATACACATCCCCTGGACTATACTACAGATACAGATACACATCCCCTGGACTATACTACAGATACACATCCCCTGGACTATACTACAGATACAGATACAGATCCCCTGGACTATACTACAGATACAGATACACATCCCCTGGACTATACTACAGATACAGATACACATCCCCTGGACTATACTACAGATACAGTTACACATCCCCTGGACTATACTACAGATACACATCCCCTGGACTATACTACAGATACAGATACACATCCCCTGGACTATACTACAGATACACATCCCCTGGACTATACTACAGATACAGATACACATCCCCTGGACTATACTACAGATACAGATACACATCCCCTGGACTATACTACAGATACAGATACACATCCCCTGGACTATACTACAGATACAGATACACATCCCCTGGACTATACTACAGATACAGATACGCATCCCCTGGACTATACTACAGATACAGATACACATCCCCTGGACTATACTACAGATACACATCCCCTGGACTATACTACAGATACAGATACAGATACACATCCCCTGGACTATACTACAGATACAGATACACTTCCCCTGGACTATACTACAGATACAGATACACATCACCTGGACTATACTACAGATACAGATACACATCCCCTGGACTATACTACAGATACAGATACACATCCCCTGGACTATACTACAGATACAGATACACATCCCCTGGACTATACTACAGATACAGATACACATCCCCTGGACTATACTACAGATAAAGTTACAGATACACATCCCCTGGACTATACTACAGATACAGATACACATCCCCTGGACTATACTACAGATACAGATACACATCCCCTGGACTATACTACAGATACAGATACACATCCCCTGGACTATACTACAGATACAGATACACATCCCCTGGACTATACTACAGATACAGATACACATCCCCTGGACTATACTACAGATACAGATACACATCCCCTGGACTATACTACAGATACAGATACACATCCCCTGGACTATACTACAGATACAGATACACATCCCCTGGACTATACTACAGATACAGATACGCATCCCCTGGACTATACTACAGATACAGATACACATCCCCTGGACTATACTACAGATACAGATACACATCCCCTGGACTATACTACAGATACACATCCCCTGGACTATACTACAGATACAGATACACATCCCCTGGACTATACTACAGATACAGATACGCATCCCCTGGACTATACTACAGATACAGATACACATCCCCTGGACTATACTACAGATACAGATACACATCCCCTGGACTATACTACAGATACAGATACACATCCCCTGGACTATACTACAGATACAGATACACATCCCCTGGACTATACTACAGATAAAGTTACACATCCCCTGGACTATACTACAGATACAGATACACATCCCCTGGACTATACTACAGATACAGATACACATCCCCTGGACTATACTACAGATACAGATACACATCCCCTGGACTATACTACAGATACAGATACACATCCCCTGGACTATACTACAGATACAGATACACATCCCCTGGACTATACTACAGATACAGATACAGATACACATCCCCTGGACGATACTGAGTATTCAGACTGGGTGTGTATTCTGAGTATGTATTCTGAGTATTCAGACTGGGTGTGTATTCTGAGTATTCAGACTAGGTGTGTATTCTGAGTATATATTCTGAGTATTCAGACTGGGTGTGTATTCTGAGTATGTATTCTGAGTATTCAGACTTTGTGTGTATTCTGAGTATGTATTCTGAGTATTCAGACTGGCTGTGTATTCAGAGTATGTATTCTGAGTATTCAGACTGGCTGTGTATACTGAGTATTCAGACTGGCTGTGTATCCTGAGTATTCAGACTGGCTGTGTAATTCTGAGTATTCAGACTGGCTGTGTAATTCTGAGTATTCAGACTGGCTGTGTATTCTGAGAATTCAGACTGGCTGTGTAATTCTGAGTATTCAGACTGGCTCTGTAATTCTGAGTATTCAGACTGGCTGTGTAATTCTGAGTATTCAGACTGGCTGTGTAATTCTGAGTATTCAGACTGGCTGTGTAAGTCTGAGTATTCAGACTGGCTGTGTAATTCTGAGTATTCAGACTGGCTTTGTAATTCTGAGTATTCAGACTGGCTGTGTATGCTGAGTATTCAGACTGGCTGTGTAATTCTGAGTATTCAGACTGGCTGTGTAATTCTGAGTATTCAGACTGGCTGTGTATTCTGAGTATTCAGACTGGCTGTGTATGCAGAGTATTCAGACTGGCTGTGTAATTCTGAGTATTCAGACTGGCTGTGTAATTCTGAGTATTCAGACTGGCTGTGTAATTCTGAGTATTCAGACTGGCTGTGTATTCTGAGTAGGTATTCTGAGTATTCAGACTGGCTGTGTATTCTGAGTATTCAGACTGGCTTTGTATTCTGAGTATTCAGACTGGCTGTGTAATTCTGAGTATTCAGACTGGCTTTGTAATTCTTAGTATTCAGACTGGCTTTGTAATTCTGAGTATTCAGACTGGCTGTGTATGCTTAGTATTGAGACTGGCTGTGTAATTCTGAGTATTCAGACTGGCTGTGTAATTCTGAGTATTCAGACTGGCTGTGTATTCTGAGTATTCAGACTGGCTGTGTATTCTGAGTATTCAGACTGGCTGTGTAATTCTGAGTATTCAGACTGGCTGTGTAATTCTGAGTATTCAGACTGGCTTTGTAATTCTGAGTATTCAGACTGGCTGTGTATGCTGAGTATTCAGACTGGCTGTGTAATTCTGAGTATTCAGACTGGCTGTGTAATTCTGAGTATTCAGACTGGCTGTGTATTCTGAGTATTCAGACTGGCTGTGTATGCAGAGTATTCAGACTGGCTGTGTAATTCTGAGTATTCAGACTGGCTGTGTAATTCTGAGTATTCAGACTGGCTTTGTAATTCTGAGTATTCAGACTGGCTGTGTATGCTGAGTATTCAGACTGGCTGTGTAATTCTGAGTATTCAGACTGGCTGTGTAATTCTGAGTATTCAGACTGGCTGTGTATTCTGAGTATTCAGACTGGCTGTGTATGCAGAGTATTCAGACTGGCTGTGTAATTCTGAGTATTCAGACTGGCTGTGTATTCTGAGTAGGTATTGTGAGTATTCAGACTGGCTGTGTATTCTGAGTATTCAGACTGGCTGTGTATTCTGAGTATTCAGACTGGCTGTGTAATTCTGAGTATTCAGACTGGCTGTGTAATTCTGAGTATTCAGACTGGCTGTGTAATTCTGAGTATTCAGACTGGCTGTGTAATTCTGAGAATTCAGACTGGCTGTGTAATTCTGAGTATTCAGACTGGCTGTGTATGCTGAGTATTCAGACTGGCTGTGTATGCTGAGTATTCAGACTGGCTGTGTATTCTGAGTAGGTATTCTGAGTATTCAGACTGGCTGTGTAATTCTGAGTATTCAGACTGGCTGTGTAATTCTGAGTATTCAGACTGGCTGTGTAATTCTGAGTATTCAGACTGGCTGTGTAATTCTGAGTATTCAGACTGGCTGTGTAATTCTGAGTATTCAGACTGGTTGTGTATGCTGAGTATTCAGACTGGCTGTGTATGCTGAGTATTCAGACTGGCTGTGTATTCTGAGTAGGTATTCTGAGTATTCAGACTGGCTGTGTAATTCTGAGTATTCAGACTGGCTGTGTAATTCTGACTATTCAGACTGACTGTGTAATTCTGAGTATTCAGACTGGCTGTGTATTCTGAGTATTCAGACTGGCTGTGTATTCAGACTGGCTGTGTAATTCTGAGTGTGTATTCTGAGTATTCAGACTGGCTGTGTATTCTGAGTAGGTATTCTGAGTATTCAGACTGGCTGTGTATTCTGAGTATTCAGACTGGCTGTGTATTCTGAGTAGGTATTCTGAGTATTCAGACTGGCTGTGTATTCTGAGTATTCAGACTGGCTGTGTATTCTGAGTATTCAGACTGCCTGTGTAATTCTGAGTATTCAGACTGCCTGTGTAATTCTGAGTATTCAGACTGGCTGTGTAATTCTGAGTATTCAGACTGGCTGTGTAATTCTGAGTATTCAGACTGGCTGTGTATTCTGAGTATTCAGACTGGCTGTGTAATTCTGAGTATTCAGACTGGCTGTGTAATTCTGAGTATTCAGACTGGCTGTGTATTCTGAGTATTCAGACTGGCTGTGTATTCAGACTGGCTGTGTAATTCTGAGTGTGTATTCTGAGTATTCAGACTGGCTGTGTATGCTGAGAATTCAGACTGGCTGTGTGTTCTGAGTATTCAGACTGGCTGTGTATGCTGAGTATTCAGACTGGCTGTGTAATTCTGAGTATTCAGACTGGTTGTGTATTCTGAGTAGGTATGCTGAGTATTCAGACTGGCTGTGTATTCTGAGTAGGTATGCTGAGTATTCAGACTGGCTGTGTATGCCCTGTGTTTGTTTCCCCAGTCCCCTCTCCAGGAGTCCCTGATAGACTTCACAGACAGCAACATGAACAAGGTAGCGGCTGACATCTCCCTGGGTAAGATGGAGACTACACTCTGTTCCCAAATGGAACCCTATTCCCTACATAGTACACTACTTTCTGACCAGAGCTCCAAGAAGTGTACTATGTTTGGGAACTGTGTACCATTTGGGAC
>NW_025548687.1:120000-125000 GCF_905237065.1 Salmo salar
TGGACCTCTAACCTCTAGGGACAGCTGTCAGAGAGGCTGGAGGCTAGCCTCTACATCCTGTTATAGGGTTATAGTGTATATCTGGACCTCTAACCTCTAGGGACAGCTGGAGGCTAGCCTCTACATCCTGTTATAGGGTTATAGTGTATATCTGGACCTCTAACCTCTAGGGACAGCTGGAGGCTAGCCTCTACATCCTGTTATAGGGTTATAGTGTATATCTGGACCTCTAACCTCTAGGGACAGCTGTCAGAGAGGCTGGAGGCTAGCCTCTACATCCTGTTATAGGGTTAGTGGGACCTCTAACCTCTAGGGACAGCTGGAGGCTAGCCTCTACATCCTGTTATAGGGTTATAGTGTATATCTGGACCTCTAACCTCTAGGGACAGCTGGAGGCTAGCCTCTACATCCTGTTATAGGGTTATAGTGTATATCTGGACCTCTAACCTCTAGGGACAGCTGTCAGAGAGGCTGGAGGCTAGCCTCTACATCCTGTTATAGGGTTATAGTGTATATCTGGACCTCTAACCTCTAGGGACAGCTGTCAGAGAGGCTGGAGGCTGCTCTACATCCTGTTATAGGGTTATAGTGTATATCTGGACCTCTAACCTCTAGGGACAGCTGTCAGAGAGGCTGGAGGCTAACCTCTACATCCTGTTATAGGGTTATAGTGTATATCTGGACCTCTAACCTCTAGGGACAGCTGTCAGAGAGGCTGGAGGCTGCTCTACATCCTGTTATAGGGTTATAGTGTATATCTGGACCTCTAACCTCTAGGGACAGCTGTCAGAGAGACTGGAGGCTAGCCTCTACATCCTGTTATAGGGTTATAGTGTATATCTGGACCTCTAACCTCTAGGGACAGCTGTCAGAGAGGCTGGAGGCTGCTCTACATCCTGTTATAGGGTTATAGTGTATATCTGGACCTCTAACCTCTAGGGACAGCTGTCAGAGAGGCTGGAGGCTAACCTCTACATCCTGTTATAGGGTTATAGTGTATATCTGGACCTCTAACCTCTAGGGACAGCTGGAGGCTAGCCTCTACATCCTGTTATAGGGTTATAGTGTATATCTGGACCTCTAACCTCTAGGGACAGCTGTCAGAGAGGCTGGAGGCTAGCCTCTACATCCTGTTATAGGGTTATAGTGTATATCTGGACCTCTAACCTCTAGGGACAGCTGTCAGAGAGGCTGGAGGCCAGCCTCTACATCCTGTTATAGGGTTATAGTGTATATCTGGACCTCTAACCTCTAGGGACAGCTGGAGGCTAGCCTCTACATCCTGTTATAGGGTTATAGTGTATATCTCGACCTCTAACCTCTAGGGACAGCTGGAGGCTAGCCTCTACATCCTGTTATAGGGTTATAGTGTATATCTGGACCTCTAACCTCTAGGGACAGCTGGAGGCGAGCCTCTACATCCTGTTATAGGGTTATAGTGTATATCTGGACCTCTAACCTCTAGGGACAGCTGGAGGCTAGCCTCTACATCCTGTTATAGGGTTATAGTGTATATCTGGACCTCTAACCTCTAGGGACAGCTGGAGGCGAGCCTCTACATCCTGTTATAGGGTTATAGTGTATATCTGGACCTCTAACCTCTAGGGACAGCTGGAGGCTAGCCTCTACATCCTGTTATAGGGTTATAGTGTATATCTGGACCTCTAACCTCTAGGGACAGCTGGAGGCTAGCCTCTACATCCTGTTATAGGGTTATAGTGTATATCTGGACCTCTAACCTCTAGGGACAGCTGTCAGAGAGGCTGGAGGCTAGCCTCTACATCCTGTTATAGGGTTAGTGGGACCTCTAACCTCTAGGGACAGCTGTCAGAGAGGCTGGAGGCTAGCCTCTACATCCTGGGGTTATAGTGTATATCTGGACCTCTAACCTCTAGGGACAGCTGTCAGAGAGGCTGGAGGCTAGCCTCTACATCCTGTTATAGGGTTAGTGTATATCTGGACCTCTAACCTCTAGGGACAGCTGTCAAAGAGGCTGGAGGCTAGCCTCTACATCCTGTTATAGGGTTATAGTGTATATCTGGACCTCTAACCTCTAGGGACAGCTGGAGGCTAGCCTCTACATCCTGTTATAGTGTTATAGTGTATATCTGGACCTCTAACCTCTAGGGACAGCTGTCAGAGAGGCTGGAGGCTAGCCTCTACATCCTGTTATAGGGTTATAGTGTATATCTGGACCTCTAACCTCTAGGGACAGCTGTCAGAGAGGCTGGAGGCTAGCCTCTACATCCTGTTATAGGGTTATAGTGTATATCTGGACCTCTAACCTCTAGGGGACAGCTGGAGGCTAGCCTCTACATCCTGTTATAGGGTTATAGTGTATATCTGGACCTCTAACCTCTAGGGACAGCTGGAGGCTAGCCTCTACATCCTGTTATAGGGTTATAGTGTATATCTGGACCTCTAACCTCTAGGGACAGCTGGAGGCTAGCCTCTACATCCTGTTATAGGGTTATAGTGTATATCTGGACCTCTAACCTCTAGGGACAGCTGGAGGCTAGCCTCTACATCCTGTTATAGGGTTATAGTGTATATCTGGACCTCTAACCTCTAGGGACAGCTGTCAGAGAGACTGGAGGCTAGCCTCTACATCCTGTTATAGGGTTAGTTGGACCTCTAACCTCTAGGGACAGCTGTCAGAGAGGCTGGAGGCTAGCCTCTACATCCTGGGGTTATAGTGTATATCTGGACCTCTAACCTCTAGGGACAGCTGTCAGAGAGGCTGGAGGCTAGCCTCTACATCCTGTTATAGGGTTAGTGTATATCTGGACCTCTAACCTCTAGGGACAGCTGTCAAAGAGGCTGGAGGCTAGCCTCTACATCCTGTTATAGGGTTATAGTGTATATCTGGACCTCTAACCTCTAGGGACAGCTGTCAGAGAGGCTGGAGGCTGCTCTACATCCTGTTATAGGGTTATAGTGTATATCTGGACCTCTAACCTCTAGGGACAGCTGTCAGAGAGCCTGGAGGCTAGCCTCTACATCCTGTTATAGGGTTATAGTGTATATCTGGACCTCTAACCTCTAGGGACAGCTGTCAGAGAGGCTGGAGGCTAGCCTCTACATCCTGTTATAGGGTTATAGTGTATATCTGGACCTCTAACCTCTAGGGACAGCTGTCAGAGAGGCTAGAGGCTAGCCTCTACATCCTGTTATAGGGTTATAGTGTATATCTGGACCTCTAACCTCTAGGGACAGCTGTCAGAGAGGCTGGAGGCTGCTCTACATCCTGTTATAGGGTTATAGTGTATATCTGGACCTCTAACCTCTAGGGACAGCTGTCAGAGAGGCTGGAGGCTAGCCTCTACATCCTGTTATAGGGTTATAGTGTATATCTGGACCTCTAACCTCTAGGGACAGCTGTCAGAGAGGCTGGAGGCTGCTCTACATCCTGTTATAGGGTTATAGTGTATATCTGGACCTCTAACCTCTAGGGACATCTGTCAGAGAGGCTGGAGGCTGCTCTACATCCTGTTATAGGGTTATAGTGTATATCTGGACCTCTAACCTCTAGGGACAGCTGTCAGAGAGGCTGGAGGCTAGCCTCTACATCCTGTTATAGGGTTATAGTGTATATCTGGGCCTCTAACCTCTAGGGACAGCTGTCAGAGGGGCTGGAGGCTAGCCTCTACATCCTGTTATAGGGTTATAGTGTATATCTGGACCTCTAACCTCTAGGGACAGCTGTCAGAGAGGCTGGAGGCTAGCCTCTACATCCTGTTATAGGGTTATAGTGTATATCTGGACCTCTAACCTCTAGGGACAGCTGTCAGAGAGGCTGGAGGCTGCTCTACATCCTGTTATAGGGTTATAGTGTATATCTGGACCTCTAACCTCTAGGGACAGCTGTCAGAGAGGCTGGAGGCTAGCCTCTACATCCTGTTATAGGGTTATAGTGTATATCTGGACCTCTAACCTCTAGGGACAGCTGTCAGAGAGGCTGGAGGCTGCTCTACATCCTGTTATAGGGTTATAGTGTATATCTGGACCTCTAACCTCTAGGGACAGCTGTCAGAGAGGCTGGAGGCTGCTCTACATCCTGTTATAGGGTTATAGTGTATATCTGGGCCTCTAACCTCTAGGGACAGCTGTCAGAGAGGCTGGAAGCTAGCCTCTACATCCTGTTATAGGGTTATAGTGTATATCTGGACCTCTAACCTCTAGGGACAGCTGTCAGAGAGGCTGGAGGCTAGCCTCTACATCCTGTTATAGGGTTATAGTGTATATCTGGACCTCTAACCTCTAGGGACAGCTGGAGGCTAGCCTCTACATCCTGTTATAGGGTTATAGTGTATATCTGGACCTCTAACCTCTAGGGACAGCTGTCAGAGAGGCTGGAGGCTAGCCTCTACATCCTGTTATAGGGTTATAGTGTATATCTGGACCTCTAACCTCTAGGGACAGCTGTCAGAGAGGCTGGAGGCTAGCCTCTACATCCTGTTATAGGGTTATAGTGTATATCTGGGTCTCTAACCTCTAGGGACAGCTGTCAGAGAGGCTGGAGGCTGCTCTACATCCTGTTATAGGGTTATAGTGTATATCTGGACCTCTAACCTCTAGGGACAGCTGTCAGAGAGGCTGGAGGCTGCTCTACATCCTGTTATAGGGTTATAGTGTATATCTGGACCTCTAACCTCTAGGGACAGCTGTCAGAGAGGCTGGAGGCTGCTCTACATCCTGTTATAGGGTTATAGTGTATATCTGGACCTCTAACCTCTAGGGACAGCTGTCAGAGAGGCTGGAGGCTATCCTCTACATCCTGTTATAGGGTTATAGTGTATATCTGGACCTCTAACCTCTAGGGACAGCTGTCAGAGAGGCTGGAGGCTAGCCTCTACATCCTGTTATAGGGTTATAGTGTATATCTGGGCCTCTAACCTCTAGGGACAGCTGTCAGAGAGGCTGGAGGCTAGCCTCTACATCCTGTTATAGGGTTATAGTGTATATCTGGACCTCTAACCTCTAGGGACAGCTGTCAGAGA
>NW_025548687.1:132500-137500 GCF_905237065.1 Salmo salar
TCAATAAGAGAGAGTACATCCTGGACATTACTACGGAGGCGGAGCCAGTGGACAGTAACTACAGCCTGTGGTTCAGGAGGGTCGTCTGGACTCAGACGCTCAAAGTTGACAACGAGCTCTGTGTCACCATGCATTATAACCAGGTATAACAACACTATGATGCATTATAACCAGGTGTAACAAAACTATGATGCATTATAACCAGGTATAACAACCAGCTCTGCCTTATGATGCATTATAACCAGGTATAATAACACTATGATGCATTAAAACCAGGTATAATAACCAGCTCCGCCTTATGATGCATTATAACCAGGTATAATAACACTATGATGCATTATAACAAGGTATATTAACACTATGATGCATTATAACCAGGTATAATAACCAGCTCTGCCTTATGATGCATTTTAACCAGGTATAATAACACTATGATGCATTATAACCAGGTATAACAACCAGCTCTGCCTTATGATGCATTATAACCAGGTATAGCAACACTACGATGCATTATAACCAGGTATAACGCTATGATGCATTATAACCGGGTATAATAATCAGCTCTGCCTTATGATGCATTATAACCAGGTATAATAACCAGCTCTGCCTTATGATGCATTATAACCAGGTATAATAACCAGCTCTGCCTTATGATGCATTATAACCAGGTATAAAAACACTATGATGCATTACAGGCAGGTATAACAACACTATGATGCATTATAACCAGGTATAACAACTCTATGATGCATTATAAACAGTTAAGCCAAACTAAGACAGCAGTGTTATTAAAAGTCATAATGAAACATGTTCTCAGAATGTTATTTTAATTACCTTCAAATAACCTATCATTTCTGTTCTCAGAACGTTAATAAAACCTCCCAGGAAAACGTTCAGGGAACCGTAGTAAAACGTTCTCAGAACCTCCCAGGAAAACGTTCAGGGAACCGTAGTAAAACGTTCTCAGAACCTCCCAGGAAAAACGTAGTTCCCAGAACCGATTGGGAAACCAAAAACGTACATTCCCACATCTTCCATGGAACCAGATATGTTAGCTGGGAAGGCGCCTGGTGGACGATAGATTGGTTCTGGTATTTACTAGGATCCCCTTTAGTATCAGCTTCTCTTCCTTCAGGTCCACAAGAAACACAGTACAGAACTTTATTAGTCATGGACTGAAATACATTTAACACGTCTCATATAGCCTACATACAGTTGAAGTCTGAAGTTTACATACATCTTCGCCAAGTACAAGTAGCTTCTACCTTGCTGAGCGGCCTTTCAGGTTATGTCGATATAGGACTCGTTTTTTTTACTGTGGATATAGATTTCTTTTGTACCTGTTTCCTCCAGCATCTTCACAAGGTCCTTTGCTGTTGTTCTGGGATTGATTTGCACTTTTCGCACCAAAGTACGTTCATCTCTAGGAGACAGAACGCGTCTCCTTCCTGAGCGGTGTGACGGCTGCCTGGTCCCATGGTGTTTATACTGGCGTACTATTGTTTGTACAGATGAACGTGGTACCTTCAGGCGTTTGGAAATCGCTCCCAAGGATGAACCATGACTTGTGGAGGTCAATAATTTATTTTCTGAGGTCTTGGCTGATTTCTTTTGATTTTCCCATGATGTCAAGCAAAGAGGCACTGAGTTTGAAGGTAGGCCTTGAAATACATCCACAGGTACACCTCCAATTGACTCAAATTATGTCAATTAGCCTATCAGAAGCTTCTAAAGCCATGACATCGTTTTCTGGAATTTTCCAAGCTGTTTAAAGGCACCAGTCAACTTAGTGGATGTAAACTTCTGACCCACTGGAATTGTGATACAGTGAATTATAAGTGAAATAATCTGTCTGTAAACAATTGTCGGGGGAAATTATTTGTGTCATGCACAAAGTAGATGTCCTAACCGACTTGCCAAAACTATATAGTTTGTTAACAAGAAATTTGTGGAGTGGTTGAAAAACGAGTTTTAAATGACTCCCAACCTAAAGTGGATGTAAACTTCCGACTTCAACTGTACCAGTACATACACACAATACCTAGGTCTAATACATAATACAGGATAAATGACAATACAAGATATATAAAATGGCGGTGTCTCTTCACAGTCCCCTTTGTGCAGTAGAGGTGGCCGACAACTTGAACAGACAGTTCGTTATCATCGACACATCGATATCTCTCAGGAAGACCAATTGGCGATGCAATCGATCTGTCCTCAACTTTAAAGCCAGCAGAGATTGACATGCATGTTACTGTCGCATTCCCTCCGTGTTCATCGAAGTACGATAGGTGCTGATTTGTTCTGTGCTGCCCCCCCCCCCCCGTGGGAATCGAACCCACAACCCTGGCATTGTCGCAGATGCAACCCTGGCAACCCACAACCCTGTTCTGGACCAACTGCAATTTACCTAGGGCAAGGAAACTACACATGACTACACAGCTGGGCAGTAGTCCAGGGAAAACAAAACTACACAGCTGGGCTGTAGTCCAGGGGCAACGAAAACTACACAGCTGGGCTGTAGTCCAGGGGCAACAAAACTACACAGCTGGGCAGTAGTCCAGGTGCAACGAAACTACACAGCTGGGCAGTAGTCCAGGGGCAACGAAACTACACAGCTGGGCAGTAGTCCAGGGGCAACAAAACTACACAGCTGGGCTGTAGTTCAGGGGCAACAAAAACTACACATGACCACACAGCTGGGCAGTAGTCCAGGGGTGACAAAACTACACAGCTGGGCAGTAGTTCAGGGGCAATGAAAACTACACAGCTGGGCAGTAGTCCAGGGGCAACGAAACTACACAGCTGGGCAGTAGTCCAGGGGCAACAAAACTACACAGCTGGGCTGTAGTTCAGGGGCAACAAAAACTACACATGACCACACAGCTGGGCAGTAGTCCAGGGGTGACAAAACTACACAGCTGGGCAGTAGTTCAGGGGCAATGAAAACTACACAGCTGGGCAGTAGTCCAGGGGCAACGAAACTACACAGCTGGGCAGTAGTCCAGGGGCAACAAAACTACACAGCTGGGCTGTAGTCCAGGGGAAACAAAACTACACAGCTGGGCAGTAGTCCAGGGGGGACAAAACTACACAGCTGGGCAGTAGTTCAGGGGCAATGAAAACTACACAGCTGGGCTGTAGTCCAGGGGCAATGAAACTACACAGCTGGGCAGTAGTCCAGGGGCAACGAAAACCACACAGCTGGGCAGTAGTCCAGGGGCAACGAAACTACACAGCTGGGCAGTAGTTCAGGGGCAACAAAAACTACACATGACCACACAGCTGGGCAGTAGTCCAGGGGCAACAAAACTACACAGCTGGGAAGTAGTCCAGGGGCAACGAAAACTACACAGCTGGGCTGTAGTCCAGGGGCAACAAAACTACACATGACCACACAGCTGGGCAGTAGTCCAGGGGTGACAAAACTACACAGCTGGGCAGTAGTTCAGGGGCAATGAAAACTACACAGCTGGGCAGTAGTCCAGGGGCAACGAAACTACACAGCTGGGCTGTAGTCCAGGGGCAACAAAACTACACAGCTGGGCTGTAGTCCAGGGGCAACGAAACCACACAGCTGGGCAGTAGTCCAGGGGCAACAAAACTACACAGCTGGGCAGTAGTCCAGGGGCAACGAAACTACACAGCTGGGCTGTAGTCCAGGGGCAACGAAACTACACAGCTGGGCTGTAGTCCAGGGGCAACGAAACTACACAGCTGGGCAGTAGTCCAGGGGCAACAAAACTACACAGCTGGGCAGTAGTCCAGGGGCAACGAAAACTACACAGCTGGGCAGTAGTCCAGGGGCAACAAAACTACACAGCTGGGCAGTAGTCCAGGGGCAACGAAACTACACAGCTGGGCTGTAGTCCAGGGGCAACGAAACTACACAGCTGGGCTGTAGTCCAGGGGCAACGAAACTACACAGCTGGGCTGTAGTCCAGGGGCAACGAAACTACACAGCTGGGCAGTAGTCCAGGGGCAACAAAACTACACAGCTGGGCAGTAGTCCAGGGGCAACGAAAACTACACAGCTGGGCAGTAGTCCAGGGGCAACGAAAACTACACAGCTGGGCTGTAGTCCAGGGGCAACGAAAACTACACAGCTGGGCTGTAGTCCAGGGGCAACGAAAACTACACATGACCACATTCTAGAACTAGTTACCCATTCAATAACTGACTGTAGCTCTATGTTAAACCTATTGCTAGTTACCCATTCTATAACTGACTGCAGCTCTATGTTAAACCTATTGCTCGTTACCCATTCTACAACTGACTGCAGCTCTATGTCGTTAGTAAAAACAGAAAACATTAATGGCCCTAGTGTGGTGCCCTGCGGTACACCACACTCAACTGAATTTGCGTGAGGGAGGTTTTCTATTCAGGAAAAACCCCTGTGTTCTTTCTATTAGATAGGGAACTCTCAATCCCATAATACCCACGTTTTTAGGGAATTCTCAATCCCATAATACCCACGTTTTTAGGGAACTCTCAATCCCATAATAACCACGTTTTTAGGGAACTCTCAATCCCATAACACCCACGTTTTTAGGGAACTCTCAATCCCATAACACCCACGTTTTTAGGGAACTCTCAATCCCATAACACCCACGTTTTTAGGGAACTCTCAATCCCATAACACCAACGTTTTTAGGGAACTCTCAATCCCTAACACCGACGTTTTTAGGGAACTCTCAATCCCTAACACCGACGTTTTTAGGGAACTCTCAATCCATAACACCGACGTTTTTAGGGAACTCTCAATCCCTAACACCGACGTTTTTAGGGAACTCTCAATCCCATAATACCCATGTTTTTAGGGAACTCTCAATCCCATAATACCCACGTTTTTAGGGAACTCTCAATCCCATAACACCCACGTTTTTAGGGAACTCTCAATCCCATAACACCCACGTTTTTAGGGAACTCTCAATCCCATAACACCCACGTTTTTAGGGAACTCTCAATCCCATAACACCCACGTTTTTAGGGAACTCTCA
>NW_025548687.1:150000-182367 GCF_905237065.1 Salmo salar
CCCCCTGCTCCCATCTCCTACATCACCCCTACCCAGAACCCCCTGCTCCTACATCACCCCTACCCAGAACCCCCTGCTCCTCCATCAACCCTACCCAGAACCCCCTGCTCCCATCTCCTCCATCACCCCTACCCAGAACCCCCTGCTCCTACATCACCCCTACCCAGAACCCCCTGCTCCCATCTCCTCCATCACCCCTACCCAGAACCCCCTGCTCCTCCATCACCCCTACCCAGAACCCCATGCTCCTCCATCACCCCTACCCAGAACCCCCTGCTCCTCCATCACCCCTACCCAGAACCCCCTGCTCCTCCATCACCCCTACCCAGAACCCCCTGCTCCCATCTCCTACATCACCCCTACCCAGAACCCCCTGCTCCCTCTACATCACCCCTACCCAGAACCCCCTGCTCCCATCTCCTACATCACCCCTACCCAGAACCCCCTGCTCCCATCTCCTATATCACCCCTACCCAGAACCCCCTGCTCCCATCTCCTATATCACCCCTACCCAGAACCCCCTGCTCCCATCTCCTACATCACCCCTACCCAGAACCCCCTGCTCCCATCTCCTACATCACCCCTACCCAGAACCCCCTGCTCCCATCTCCTACATCACCACTACCCAGAACCCCCTGCTCCCATCTCCTACATCACCCCTACCCAGAACCCCCTGCTCCCATCTCCTACATCACCCCTACCCAGAACCCCCTGCTCCCATCTCCTACATCACCCCTACCCAGAACCCCCTGCTCCCATCTCCTACATCACCCCTACCCAGAACCCCCTGCTCCCATCTCCTACATCACCCCTACCCAGAACCCCCTGCTCCCATCTCCTACATCACCCCTACCCAGAACCACCTGCTCCCATCTCCTACATCACCCCTACCCAGAACCACCTGCTCCCATCTCCTACATCACCCCTACCCAGAACCCCCTGCTCCCGTCTCCTACATCACCCCTACCCAGAACCACCTGCTCCACCCCCATCTCCTACATCACCCCTACCCAGAACCACCTGCTCAACCCATCTCCTACATCACCCCTACCCAGAACCACCTGCTCCCATCTCCTACATCACCCCTACCCAGAACCACCTGCTCACCCATCTCCTACATCACCCAAACCCAGAACCACCTGCTACCCCCCATCTCCTACATCACCCCTACCCAGAACCACCTGCTCACATCCCCCATCTCCTACATCACCCCTACCCAGAACCAGCTGCTCACCCCCATATCCTACATCACCCCTACCCAGAACCACCTGCTCACACCCACCATCTCCTACATCACCCCTACCCAGAACCACCTGCTCACACCTCTTACATCACCCCTACCCAGAACCACCTGCTCACCCCCCATCTCCTACATCACCCCTACCCAGAACCACCTGCTCACACCCCCATCTCCTACATCACCCATACCCAGAACCACCTGCTCACACCCCATCTCCTACATCACCCCTACCCAGAACCACCTGCTCACACCCCCCATCTCCTACATCACCCCTACCCAGAACCACCTGCTCACACCTCCCATCACCTACATCACCCCTACCCAGAACCACCTGCTCACACCCCCCATCTCCTACATCACCCCTACCCAGAACCACCTGCTCCCATCTCCTACATCACCCCTACCCAGAACCACCTGCTCCCATCTCCTACATCACCCCTACCCAGAACCACCTGCTCACATCTCCCATCACCTACATCACCCCTACCCAGAACCACCTGCTCACACCCCCCATCTCCTACATCACCCCTACCCAGAACCACCTGCTACACCCATCTCCTACATCACCCCTACCCAGAACCACCTGCTCCCATCTCCTACATCACCCCTACCCAGAACCACCTGCTCACACCCATCTCCTACATCACCCCTACCCAGAACCACCTGCTCACACCCCCATCTCCTACATCACCCCTACCCAGAACCACCTGCTCACACCCCCCATCTCCTACATCACCCCTACCCAGAACCACCTGCTCACACCTCCTACATCACCCCTACCCAGAACCACCTGCTCACACCCCCCATCTCCTACATCACCCCTACCCAGAACCACCTGCTCACACCCGGCATCTCCTACATCACCCCTACCCAGAACCACCTGCTCACACCCCCATCTATAGTGCGGTCTACACCAGAAGGTAATGGGTATCTGTAGGGGGAAGGTATATAGTGGAGGGTCTACACCAGAAGGTAATGGGTATCTGTAGGGGAAGGTATATAGTGGAGGGTCTACACCAGAAGGTAATGGGTATCTGTAGGGGGAAGGTATATAGTGGAGGGTCTACACCAGAAGGTAATGGGTATCTGTAGGAGGAAGGTATATAGTGGAGGGTCTACACCAGAAGGTAATGGGTATCTGTAGGAGGAAGGTATATAGTGGAGGGTCTACACCAGAAGGTAATGGGTATTGTAGGGGGAAGGTATATAGTGGAGGGTCTACACCAGAAGGTAATGGGTATGTAGGAGGAAGGTATGTAGTGGAGGGTCTACACCAGAAGGTAATGGGTATCTGTAGGGGGAAGGTATATAGTGGAGGGTCTACACCAGAAGGTAATGGGTATCTGTAGGGGGAAGGTATATAGTGGAGGGTCTACACCAGAAGGTAATGGGTATCTGTAGGAGGAAGGTATATAGTGGAGGGTCTACACCAGAAGGTAATGGGTATCTGTAGGAGGAAGGTATATAGTGGAGGGTCTACACCAGAAGGTAATGGGTATCTGTAGGGGAAGGTATATAGTGGAGGGTCTACACCAGAAGGTAATGGGTATCTGTAGGGGGAAGGTATATAGTGGAGGGTCTACACCAGAAGGTAATGGGTATCTGTAGGGGAAGGTATATAGTGGAGGGTCTACACCAGAAGGTAATGGGTATCTGTAGGGGGAAGGTATATAGTGGAGGGTCTACACCAGAAGGTAATGGGTATCTGTAGGGGGAAGGTATATAGTGGAGGGTCTACACCAGAAGGTAATGGGTATCTGTAGGGGGGAAGGTATATAGTGGAGGGTCTACACCAGAAGGTAATGGGTATCTGTAGGAGGAAGGTATATAGTGGAGGGTCTACACCAGAAGGTAATGGGTATCTGTAGGGGGGAAGGTATGTAGTGGAGGGTCTACACCAGAAGGTAATGGGTATCTGTAGGGGGAAGGTATATAGTGGAGGGTCTACACCAGAAGGTAATGGGTATCTGTAGGAGGAAGGTATATAGTGGAGGGTCTACACCAGAAGGTAATGGGTATAGGGGGAAGGTATATAGTGGAGGGTCTACACCAGAAGGTAATGGGTATCTGTAGGGGGAAGGTATATAGTGGAGGGTCTACACCAGAAGGTAATGGGTATCTGTAGGGGGAAGGTATATAGTGGAGGGTCTACACCAGAAGGTAATGGGTATCTGTAGGGGGAAGGTATATAGTGGAGGGTCTACACCAGAAGGTAATGGGTATAGGAGGAAGGTATATAGTGGAGGGTCTACACCAGAAGGTAATGGGTATCTGTAGGAGGAAGGTATATAGTGGAGGGTCTACACCAGAAGGTAATGGGTATCTGTAGGGGGAAGGTATATAGTGGAGGGTCTACACCAGAAGGTAATGGGTATCTGTAGGGGGAAGGTATATAGTGGAGGGTCTACACCAGAAGGTAATGGGTATAGGAGGAAGGTATATAGTGGAGGGTCTACACCAGAAGGTAATGGGTATCTATAGGGGGGAAGGTATATAGTGGAGGGTCTACACCAGAAGGTAATGGGTATCTGTAGGGGGAAGGTATATAGTGGAGGGTCTACACCAGAAGGTAATGGGTATCTGTAGGGGGAAGGTATATAGTGGAGGGTCTACACCAGAAGGTAATGGGTATCTGTAGGGGGAAGGTATATAGTGGAGGGTCTACACCAGAAGGTAATGGGTATCTGTAGGGGGAAGGTATATAGTGGAGGGTCTAGACCAGAAGGTAATGGGTATCTATAGGGGAAGGTATATAGTGGAGGGTCTACACCAGAAGGTAATGGGTATAGGGGGAAGGTATATAGTGGAGGGTCTACACCAGAAGGTAATGGGTATCTGTAGGGGAAGGTATATAGTGGAGGGTCTACACCAGAAGGTAATGGGTATCTGTAGGGGGAAGGTATATAGTAGAGGGTCTACACCAGAAGGTAATGGGTATTAGGGGGAAGGTATATAGTGGAGGGTCTACACCAGAAGGTAATGGGTATCTGTAGGAGGAAGGTATATAGTGGAGGGTCTACACCAGAAGGTAATGGGTATCTGTAGGAGGAAGGTATATAGTGGAGGGTCTACACCAGAAGGTAATGGGTATCTGTAGGGGGGAAGGTATATAGTGGAGGGTCTACACCAGAAGGTAATGGGTATCGAGGAGGAAGGTATATAGTGGAGGGTCTACACCAGAAGGTAATGGGTATCTGTAGGGGGAAGGTATATAGTGGAGGGTCTACACCAGAAGGTAATGGGTATCTGTAGGGGGAAGGTATATAGTGGAGGGTCTAGACCAGAAGGTAATGGGTATCTGTAGGGGAAGGTATATAGTGGAGGGTCTACACCAGAAGGTAATGGGTATCTGTAGGGGGAAGATATATAGTGGAGGGTCTACACCAGAAGGTAATGGGTATCTGTAGGGGGAAGGTATATAGTGGAGGGTCTACACCAGAAGGTAATGGGTATCTGTAGGGGAAGGTATATAGTGGAGGGTCTACACCAGAAGGTAATGGGTATCTGTAGGGGGAAGGTATATAGTGGAGGGTCTACACCAGAAGGTAATGGGTATAGGGGGAAGGTATATAGTGGAGGGTCTACACCAGAAGGTAATGGGTATCTGTAGGAGGAAGGTATATAGTGGAGGGTCTAGACCAGAAGGTAATGGGTATCTGTAGGGGGAAGGTATATAGTGGAGGGTCTACACCAGAAGGTAATGGGTATCTGTAGGGGGGAAGGTATATAGTGGAGGGTCTACACCAGAAGGTAATGGGTATCGTAGGGGAAGGTATATAGTGGAGGGTCTACACCAGAAGGTAATGGGTATCTGTAGGGGAAGGTATATAGTGGAGGGTCTACACCAGAAGGTAATGGGTATCTGTAGGGGGAAGGTATATAGTGGAGGGTCTACACCAGAAGGTAATGGGTATCTGTAGGAGGAAGGTATATAGTGGAGGGTCTACACCAGAAGGTAATGGGTATCTGTAGGGGGAAGGTATATAGTGGAGGGTCTACACCAGAAGGTAATGGGTATCTGTAGGGGGAAGGTATATAGTGGAGGGTCTACACCAGAAGGTAATGGGTATCTGTAGGAGGAAGGTATATAGTGGAGGGTCTAGACCAGAAGGTAATGGGTATCTATAGGGGGAAGGTATATAGTGGAGGGTCTAGACCAGAAGGTAATGGGTATCTGTAGGGGGAAGGTATATAGTGGAGGGTCTACACCAGAAGGTAATGGGTATCTGTAGGGGGAAGGTATATAGTGGAGGGTCTACACCAGAAGGTAATGGGTATCTGTAGGGGGAAGGTATATAGTGGAGGGTCTACACCAGAAGGTAATGGGTATCTGTAGGAGGAAGGTATATAGTGGAGGGTCTACACCAGAAGGTAATGGGTATCTGTAGGAGGAAGGTATATAGTGGAGGGTCTAGACCAGAAGGTAATGGGTATCTGTAGGAGGAAGGTATATAGTGGAGGGTCTAGACCAGAAGGTAATGGGTATGTAGGGGGAAGGTATATAGTGGAGGGTCTACACCAGAAGGTAATGGGTATAGGAGGAAGGTATATAGTGGAGGGTCTACACCAGAAGGTAATGGGTATCTGTAGGGGGAAGGTATATAGTGGAGGGTCTACACCAGAAGGTAATGGGTATCTGTAGGGGGAAGGTATATAGTGGAGGGTCTACACCAGAAGGTAATGGGTATCTGTAGGGGGAAGGTATATAGTGGAGGGTCTACACCAGAAGGTAATGGGTAGTAGGGGGAAGGTATATAGTGGAGGGTCTACACCAGAAGGTAATGGGTATCTGTAGGGGGAAGGTATATAGTGGAGGGTCTACACCAGAAGGTAATGGGTATCTGTAGGGGGAAGGTATATAGTGGAGGGTCTACACCAGAAGGTAATGGGTATCTGTAGGAGGAAGGTATATAGTGGAGGGTCTACACCAGAAGGTAATGGGTATCTATAGGGGGAAGGTATATAGTATATATGTATATATACTGCAGACCCAAAACCTATTGGGTTTAACCTTCTGAATGAATGATTATACTGAAGATAGAAGCTGCCTCTTCATGAGTCCCGATCTGAGACCCAATCTGTTATCCAACGATTATTATAATTATATTTTTATTATTAACACCTATTTATAATTATTATTATTATTATTAACGCTGATTTATAATTATATTTATTATTATTAACGCTGATTTATAATTATATTAAAAACCCTTAGATATTAACTTAGGCTCCTCCAATCCTCTCCGTTTAATGACGTCTACAGGGACATTGTATTGATCTGCCAGTGTTTTTATTCAGCATCCGCCTCATAATGAGTTCCTTAGAGTCACACCGATTATTATTGGATTCATCGCCACGGCAACCACTCGTTAGGGTAAAAGTGGAACTTATGTGCGTTTTAAAACAAAAAAAATGATTGAATTGAAAAATATATTTGTACCATTGTAGATGCTGTGTTTTTATTTCTGTCTGTCTGTCTGTCTGTCTGTCTGTCTGTCTGTCTGTCTGTCTGTCTGTCTGTCTGTCTGTCTGTCTGTTCTGTCTGTCTGTCTGTCTGCTCCCCAAGTCTGTCTGTCTGTCTGTCTGTCTGTCTGTCTGTCTGTCTGTCTGTCTGCTCCCCAATTCTGTCTGTCTGTCTGTCTGTCTGTCTGTCTGTCTGTCTGTCTGTCCCCAATTCTGTCTGTCTGTCTGTCTGTCTGTCTGTCTGTCTGTCTGTCTGTCTGTCTGTCTGCTCATTCTGTCTGTCTGTCTCTCCCAAGTCTGTCTGTCTGTCTGTCTGTCTGTCTGTCTGTCTGTCTGTCTGCTCGCCAATTCTGTCTGTCTGTCTGCTCCCCAATTCTGTCTGTCTGTCTGTCTGTCTGTCTGTCTGTCTGTCTGCTCGCCAATTCTGTCTGTCTGTCTGCTCCCCAAGTCTGTCTGTCTGTCTGTCTGTCTGTCTGTCTGTCTGTCTGTCTGTCTGTCTGTCTGCTCGCCAATTCTGTCTGTCTGTCTGCTCCCCAAGTCTGTCTGTCTGTCTGTCTGTCTGCTCGCCAATTCTGTCTGTCTGTCTGTCTGCTCCCCAAGTCTGTCTGTCTGTCTGTCTGTCTGTCTGTCTGTCTGTCTGTCTGTCAGGGAGAAGAGACTCACCTGGTGAGATCAATCTGTTATAACACACATCCTGCCACCGACAGAAATCAATATTGAATGTTAATTGTATCTCCAGATCCTCCAGAAAGTATTCATATCCCCATGGACTTGAATTCAAGCCTGAATTCAAAACGGATTAAATACCCCATAATGATGATGTTAAAAACATGTTTTTTAGAAAATGTATTGAAAATGAAATAAAGAAATATCTCATTTACATAAGTATTCACACCCCTGAGTCAATACAGCGATTACAGCTGTGAGTCTTTCTGGGTAAGTCTCTACGAGCGATTACAGCTGTGAGTCTTTCTGGGTAAGTCTCTAAGTGTGATTACAGCTGTGAGTCTTTCTGGGTAAGTCTCTAAGAGCGATTACAGCTGTTAGTCTTTCTGGGTAAGTCTCTAAGTGTGATTACAGCTGTGAGGCTTTCTGGGTAAGTCTCTAACAGCGATTACAGCTGTGAGTCTTTCTGGGTAAGTCTCTAAGTGCGATTACAGCTGTGAGTCTTTCTGGGTAAGTCTCTAAGAGCGATTACAGCTGTGAGTCTTTCTGGGTAAGTCTCTAAGTGTGATTACAGCTGTGAGTCTTTCTGGGTAATTCTCTAAGAGCTTTGCACACCTGGATTGTATAATATTAATAATAATAATTGCACTTTATTCTTGAAGAAATTCTTCAAGCTCTGTCACGTTGCTAAACAGACATTTTCAAGCTGATTAATGTCAATGTGGTGTCATGACTGTCCTGGTGTGATCCAGATGGGCAGATCGGGTTTGAATACATTTCCACCAGACCCCCTCTCACCTGCAGAGGAGAGGAGGGATCTGAGTACTGGGTTGGGTATGGACCAGCTAGGAGGGGGTAGAGGGGGACTGGGTTGGGTATGGAACAGCTAGGAGGGGGTAGAGGGGGGACTGGGTTGGGTATGGAACAGCTAGGAGGGGTTAGAGGGGGGACTGGGTTGGGTATGGAACAGCTAGGAGGGGTTAGAGGGGGACTGGGTTGGGTATGGAACAGCTAGGAGGGGGTAGAGGGGGACTGGGTTGGGTATGGAACAGCTAGGAGGGGGTTAGAGGGGGGACTGGGTTGGGTATGGAACAGCTCGGAGGGGTTAGCGGGGGGCTGGGTTGGGTATGGAACAGCTAGGAGGGGGTAGAGGGGGACTGGGTTGGGTATGGAACAGCTAGGAGGGGTTAGAGGGGGACTGGGTTGGGTATGGAACAGCTAGGAGGGGTTAGAGGGGGACTGGGTTGGGTATGGAACAGCTAGGAGGGGGTAGAGGGGGACTGGGTTGGGTATGGAACAGCTAGGAGGGGTTAGAGGGGGACTGGGTTGGGTATGGAACAGCTAGGAGGGGGTAGAGGGGGACTGGGTTGGGTATGGAACAGCTAGGAGGGGTTAGAGGGGGGACTGGGTTGGGTATGGAACAGCTAGGAGGGGGTAGAGGGGGACTGGGTTGGGTATGGAACAGCTAGGAGGGGGTAGAGGGGGACTGGGTTGGGTATGGAACAGCTAGGAGGGGGTAGAGGGGGACTGGGTTGGGTATGGAACAGCTAGGAGGGGTTAGAGGGGGACTGGGTTGGGTATGGAACAGCTAGGAGGGGTAGAGGGGGGACTGGGTTGGGTATGGAACAGCTAGGAGGGGGTAGAGGGGGGACTGGGTTGGGTATGGAACAGCTAGGAGGGGGTAGAGGGGGACTGGGTTGGGTATGGAACAGCTAGGAGGGGTAGAGGGGGACTGGGTTGGGTATGGAACAGCTAGGAGGGGTTAGAGGGGGACTGGGTTGGGTATGGAACAGCTAGGAGGGGGTAGAGGGGGACTGGGTTGGGTATGGAACAGCTAGGAGGGGGTAGAGGGGGACTGGGTTGGGTATGGAACAGCTAGGAGGGGGTTAGAGGGGGACTGGGTTGGGTATGGAACAGCTAGGAGGGGGTAGAGGGGGACTGGGTTGGGTATGGAACAGCTAGGAGGGGGTAGAGGGGGACTGGGTTGGGTATGGAACAGCTAGGAGGGGTTAGAGGGGGACTGGGTTGGGTATGGAACAGCTAGGAGGGGTAGAGGGGGACTGGGTTGGGTATGGAACAGCTAGGAGGGGGTAGAGGGGGACTGGGTTGGGTATGGAACAGCTAGGAGGGGTTAGAGGGGGACTGGGTTGGGTATGGAACAGCTAGGAGGGGTTAGAGGGGGACTGGGTTGGGTATGGAACAGCTAGGAGGGGTTAGAGGGGGGACTGGGTTGGGTATGGAACAGCTAGGAGGGGGTAGAGGGGGACTGGGTTGGGTATGGAACAGCTAGGAGGGGGTAGAGGGGGACTGGGTTGGGTATGGAACAGCTAGGAGGGGGTAGAGGGGACTGGGTTGGGTATGGAACAGCTAGGAGGGGGTAGAGGGGGACTGGGTTGGGTATGGAACAGCTAGGAGGGGTTAGAGGGGGACTGGGTTGGGTATGGAACAGCTAGGAGGGGGTAGAGGGGGACTGGGTTGGGTATGGAACAGCTAGGAGGGGTTAGAGGGGGGACTGGGTTGGGTATGGAACAGCTAGGAGGGGTTAGAGGGGGACTGGGTTGGGTATGGAACAGCTAGGAGGGGGTAGAGGGGGACTGGGTTGGGTATGGAACAGCTAGGAGGGGTTAGAGGGGGACTGGGTTGGGTATGGAACAGCTAGGAGGGGGTTAGAGGGGGACTGGGTTGGGTATGGAACAGCTAGGAGGGGTAGAGGGGGACTGGGTTGGGTATGGAACAGCTAGGAGGGGTTAGAGGGGGACTGGGTTGGGTATGGAACAGCTAGGAGGGGTTAGAGGGGGACTGGGTTGGGTATGGAACAGCTAGGAGGGGTTAGAGGGGGACTGGGTTGGGTATGGAACAGCTAGGAGGGGTAGAGGGGGACTGGGTTGGGTATGGAACAGCTAGGAGGGGTTAGAGGGGGGACTGGGTTGGGTATGGAACAGCTAGGAGGGGGTTAGAGGGGGACTGGGTTGGGTATGGAACAGCTAGGAGGGGGTAGAGGGGGACTGGGTTGGGTATGGAACAGCTAGGAGGGGTTAGAGGGGGGACTGGGTTGGGTATGGAACAGCTAGGAGGGGGTAGAGGGGGACTGGGTTGGGTATGGAACAGCTAGGAGGGGGTAGAGGGGGACTGGGTTGGGTATGGAACAGCTAGGAGGGGTTAGAGGGGGACTGGGTTGGGTATGGAACAGCTAGGAGGGGGTAGAGGGGGACTGGGTTGGGTATGGAACAGCTAGGAGGGGGTAGAGGGGGACTGGGTTGGGTATGGAACAGCTAGGAGGGGGTTAGAGGGGGACTGGGTTGGGTATGGAACAGCTAGGAGGGGTTAGAGGGGGGACTGGGTTGGGTATGGAACAGCTAGGAGGGGGGGTTAGAGGGGGACTGGGTTGGGTATGGAACAGCTAGGAGGGGAAGAGGGGGACTGGGTTGGGTATGGAACAGCTAGGAGGGGGGTAGAGGGGGACTGGGTTGGGTATGGAACAGCTAGGAGGGGTTAGAGGGGGACTGGGTTGGGTATGGAACAGCTAGGAGGGGTTAGAGGGGGGACTGGGTTGGGTATGGAACAGCTAGGAGGGGGTAGAGGGGGACTGGGTTGGGTATGGAACAGCTAGGAGGGGGTAGAGGGGGGACTGGGTTGGGTATGGAACAGCTAGGAGGGGGTTAGAGGGGGACTGGGTTGGGTATGGAACAGCTAGGAGGGGTTAGAGGGGGACTGGGTTGGGTATGGAACAGCTAGGAGGGGGTAGAGGGGGACTGGGTTGGGTATGGAACAGCTAGGAGGGGGTTAGAGGGGGACTGGGTTGGGTATGGAACAGCTAGGAGGGGGTAGAGGGGGGACTGGGTTGGGTATGGAACAGCTAGGAGGGGTTAGAGGGGGACTGGGTTGGGTATGGAACAGCTAGGAGGGGGTAGAGGGGGACTGGGTTGGGTATGGAACAGCTAGGAGGGGGTAGAGGGGGGACTGGGTTGGGTATGGAACAGCTAGGAGGGGGTAGAGGGGGACTGGGTTGGGTATGGAACAGCTAGGAGGGGTTAGAGGGGGGACTGGGTTGGGTATGGAACAGCTAGGAGGGGGTAGAGGGGGACTGGGTTGGGTATGGAACAGCTAGGAGGGGGGTTAGAGGGGGACTGGGTTGGGTATGGAACAGCTAGGAGGGGGGTAGAGGGGGGACTGGGTTGGGTATGGAACAGCTAGGAGGGGGTTAGAGGGGGACTGGGTTGGGTATGGAACAGCTAGGAGGGGGTAGAGGGGGACTGGGTTGGGTATGGAACAGCTAGGAGGGGGTAGAGGGGGACTGGGTTGGGTATGGAACAGCTAGGAGGGGTTAGAGGGGGGACTGGGTTGGGTATGGAACAGCTAGGAGGGGTTAGAGGGGGACTGGGTTGGGTATGGAACAGCTAGGAGGGGTTAGAGGGGGACTGGGTTGGGTATGGAACAGCTAGGAGGGGGTAGAGGGGGACTGGGTTGGGTATGGAACAGCTAGGAGGGGGTAGAGGGGGACTGGGTTGGGTATGGAACAGCTAGGAGGGGTTAGAGGGGGACTGGGTTGGGTATGGAACAGCTAGGAGGGGGTAGAGGGGGGACTGGGTTGGGTATGGAACAGCTAGGAGGGGGTTAGAGGGGGACTGGGTTGGGTATGGAACAGCTAGGAGGGGTTAGAGGGGGACTGGGTTGGGTATGGAACAGCTAGGAGGGGGTAGAGGGGGGACTGGGTTGGGTATGGAACAGCTAGGAGGGGGTAGAGGGGGACTGGGTTGGGTATGGAACAGCTAGGAGGGGGTAGAGGGGGACTGGGTTGGGTATGGAACAGCTAGGAGGGGTTAGAGGGGGACTGGGTTGGGTATGGAACAGCTAGGAGGGGGTAGAGGGGGACTGGGTTGGGTATGGAACAGCTAGGAGGGGGGTAGAGGGGGGACTGGGTTGGGTATGGAACAGCTAGGAGGGGTTAGAGGGGGACTGGGTTGGGTATGGAACAGCTAGGAGGGGGTAGAGGGGGACTGGGTTGGGTATGGAACAGCTAGGAGGGGTAGAGGGGGACTGGGTTGGGTATGGAACAGCTAGGAGGGGTTAGAGGGGGACTGGGTTGGGTATGGAACAGCTAGGAGGGGGTAGAGGGGGACTGGGTTGGGTATGGAACAGCTAGGAGGGGGGTAGAGGGGGACTGGGTTGGGTATGGAACAGCTAGGAGGGGTTAGAGGGGGACTGGGTTGGGTATGGAACAGCTAGGAGGGGTTAGAGGGGGACTGGGTTGGGTATGGAACAGCTAGGAGGGGGTAGAGGGGGGACTGGGTTGGGTATGGAACAGCTAGGAGGGGGTAGAGGGGGACTGGGTTGGGTATGGAACAGCTAGGAGGGGTTAGAGGGGGGACTGGGTTGGGTATGGAACAGCTAGGAGGGGTTAGAGGGGGACTGGGTTGGGTATGGAACAGCTAGGAGGGGTTAGAGGGGGACTGGGTTGGGTATGGAACAGCTAGGAGGGGTTAGAGGGGGACTGGGTTGGGTATGGAACAGCTAGGAGGGGGTAGAGGGGGGACTGGGTTGGGTATGGAACAGCTAGGAGGGGTTAGAGGGGGACTGGGTTGGGTATGGAACAGCTAGGAGGGGGTAGAGGGGGACTGGGTTGGGTATGGAACAGCTAGGAGGGGGTAGAGGGGGACTGGGTTGGGTATGGAACAGCTAGGAGGGGTTAGAGGGGGACTGGGTTGGGTATGGAACAGCTAGGAGGGGGTAGAGGGGGGACTGGGTTGGGTATGGAACAGCTAGGAGGGGGTAGAGGGGGACTGGGTTGGGTATGGAACAGCTAGGAGGGGTTAGAGGGGGACTGGGTTGGGTATGGAACAGCTAGGAGGGGTTAGAGGGGGGACTGGGTTGGGTATGGAACAGCTAGGAGGGGGTTAGAGGGGGACTGGGTTGGGTATGGAACAGCTAGGAGGGGGGGGACTGGGTTGGGTATGGAACAGCTAGGAGGGGGGTTAGAGGGGGGACTGGGTTGGGTATGGAACAGCTAGGAGGGGGTAGAGGGGGACTGGGTTGGGTATGGAACAGCTAGGAGGGGGTAGAGGGGGACTGGGTTGGGTATGGAACAGCTAGGAGGGGTAGAGGGGGACTGGGTTGGGTATGGAACAGCTAGGAGGGGGTAGAGGGGGACTGGGTTGGGTATGGAACAGCTAGGAGGGGGTAGAGGGGGACTGGGTTGGGTATGGAACAGCTAGGAGGGGTAGAGGGGGACTGGGTTGGGTATGGAACAGCTAGGAGGGGTTAGAGGGGGACTGGGTTGGGTATGGAACAGCTAGGAGGGGTTAGAGGGGGACTGGGTTGGGTATGGAACAGCTAGGAGGGGTAGAGGGGGACTGGGTTGGGTATGGAACAGCTAGGAGGGGTTAGAGGGGGACTGGGTTGGGTATGGAACAGCTAGGAGGGGGTTAGAGGGGGGACTGGGTTGGGTATGGAACAGCTAGGAGGGGTTAGAGGGGGACTGGGTTGGGTATGGAACAGCTAGGAGGGGGTAGAGGGGGACTGGGTTGGGTATGGAACAGCTAGGAGGGGGTAGAGGGGGACTGGGTTGGGTATGGAACAGCTAGGAGGGGGTTAGAGGGGGACTGGGTTGGGTATGGAACAGCTAGGAGGGGGTAGAGGGGGACTGGGTTGGGTATGGAACAGCTAGGAGGGGTAGAGGGGGACTGGGTTGGGTATGGAACAGCTAGGAGGGGTTAGAGGGGGACTGGGTTGGGTATGGAACAGCTAGGAGGGGTTAGAGGGGGACTGGGTTGGGTATGGAACAGCTAGGAGGGGTTAGAGGGGGACTGGGTTGGGTATGGAACAGCTAGGAGGGGTTAGAGGGGGACTGGGTTGGGTATGGAACAGCTAGGAGGGGGTAGAGGGGGACTGGGTTGGGTATGGAACAGCTAGGAGGGGGTAGAGGGGGACTGGGTTGGGTATGGAACAGCTAGGAGGGGGTAGAGGGGGACTGGGTTGGGTATGGAACAGCTAGGAGGGGGTAGAGGGGGACTGGGTTGGGTATGGAACAGCTAGGAGGGGTTAGAGGGGGACTGGGTTGGGTATGGAACAGCTAGGAGGGGGTAGAGGGGGACTGGGTTGGGTATGGAACAGCTAGGAGGGGGTAGAGGGGGACTGGGTTGGGTATGGAACAGCTAGGAGGGGGTAGAGGGGGACTGGGTTGGGTATGGAACAGCTAGGAGGGGTTAGAGGGGGACTGGGTTGGGTATGGAACAGCTAGGAGGGGGTTAGAGGGGGGACTGGGTTGGGTATGGAACAGCTAGGAGGGGTTAGAGGGGGGACTGGGTTGGGTATGGAACAGCTAGGAGGGGTTAGAGGGGGACTGGGTTGGGTATGGAACAGCTAGGAGGGGTTAGAGGGGGACTGGGTTGGGTATGGAACAGCTAGGAGGGGTTAGAGGGGGACTGGGTTGGGTATGGAACAGCTAGGAGGGGTTAGAGGGGGACTGGGTTGGGTATGGAACAGCTAGGAGGGGTTAGAGGGGGACTGGGTTGGGTATGGAACAGCTAGGAGGGGTTAGAGGGGGACTGGGTTGGGTATGGAACAGCTAGGAGGGGTTAGAGGGGGACTGGGTTGGGTATGGAACAGCTAGGAGGGGGTAGAGGGGGACTGGGTTGGGTATGGAACAGCTAGGAGGGGTTAGAGGGGGACTGGGTTGGGTATGGAACAGCTAGGAGGGGGTAGAGGGGGACTGGGTTGGGTATGGAACAGCTAGGAGGGGTTAGAGGGGGGACTGGGTTGGGTATGGAACAGCTAGGAGGGGTTAGAGGGGGACTGGGTTGGGTATGGAACAGCTAGGAGGGGTTAGAGGGGGGACTGGGTTGGGTATGGAACAGCTAGGAGGGGTTAGAGGGGGGACTGGGTTGGGTATGGAACAGCTAGGAGGGGGTAGAGGGGGGACTGGGTTGGGTATGGAACAGCTAGGAGGGGTTAGAGGGGGACTGGGTTGGGTATGGAACAGCTAGGAGGGGTTAGAGGGGGACTGGGTTGGGTATGGAACAGCTAGGAGGGGTTAGAGGGGGACTGGGTTGGGTATGGAACAGCTAGGAGGGGTTAGAGGGGGACTGGGTTGGGTATGGAACAGCTAGGAGGGGTTAGAGGGGGACTGGGTTGGGTATGGAACAGCTAGGAGGGGTTAGAGGGGGACTGGGTTGGGTATGGAACAGCTAGGAGGGGGTAGAGGGGGACTGGGTTGGGTATGGAACAGCTAGGAGGGGGTAGAGGGGGGACTGGGTTGGGTATGGAACAGCTAGGAGGGGTTAGAGGGGGGACTGGGTTGGGTATGGAACAGCTAGGAGGGGTAGAGGGGGACTGGGTTGGGTATGGAACAGCTAGGAGGGGTAGAGGGGGGACTGGGTTGGGTATGGAACAGCTAGGAGGGGTAGAGGGGGACTGGGTTGGGTATGGAACAGCTAGGAGGGGTTAGAGGGGGACTGGGTTGGGTATGGAACAGCTAGGAGGGGGTTAGAGGGGGACTGGGTTGGGTATGGAACAGCTAGGAGGGGGTAGAGGGGGACTGGGTTGGGTATGGAACAGCTAGGAGGGGTTAGAGGGGGACTGGGTTGGGTATGGAACAGCTAGGAGGGGGTTAGAGGGGGACTGGGTTGGGTATGGAACAGCTAGGAGGGGTTAGAGGGGGACTGGGTTGGGTATGGAACAGCTAGGAGGGGGTAGAGGGGGACTGGGTTGGGTATGGAACAGTATTAAGGTGTTGGGACAGCTTTATGTTTATTTGCATTGTTTGTAACTTAATTTTTTTTTTTATAGTTACTTTGCCGCTACCGTCTCTTATGACCGAAAATAACTTCAGGACATCAGGACTGGCAGAATTCTTTTTTTTTTCCTTTTCACGACTCTAACGAGCCCGACGCGAAAGGATATACTGCTTCCTCGGGAACAGACCCCGATCTCCGTGATCTGCGTGAAGAGGAGGTGGAGAAAGAGTGGGGCGAAGAGCCTTCTGAGAATTTGTTTGGCGTTCGAATAAACCCCACGTCCCTCCGTTCTTTTAGCAAACGTGCGATCCTTGGAGAATAGAAATGAACGAGTTACGCGGAAGATTAAAACTACCAACGGGACATTAAAAACTGTAACATCTTATGCTTCACGGAGTCGTGGCTGAACGACGACACTATCAACATACTGCTGGCTGGTTATACGATGTCCCGGCAGGATAGAACAGCGCGTCTGGTAAGACAAGGAGCGGCCGACTATGTATTTTTGTAAATAACAGCTGGTGCACAATATCTAATGAAGTCGCGATCTATTGCTCGCCAGAGGTAGAGTTTCTCATGATAAGCTGTAGACCACACTACCTACCGAGAGAGTTTTCATCTGTATTTTTGTAGTTGTTTACATACCCCCACAGACTGAGGCTGGCGCTAAGACAGCGTTGAATGAGCTGTATTCCGCCATAAGCAAACAGGAAAACGGTCACCCAGAGGCGGCGCTCCTAGTAGCAGGGGACTTTAACGCAGGGAAACTTAAATCAGTTTTAACACATTTCTATCAGCATGTTAAAAGTGCAACCAGAGGGGAAAGAACTCTGGACCACCTTCTACTCCAGACACAGAGACGCGTACAAATCTCTCCCTCGCTCTCCATTTGGTAAATCTGACCATAATTCTATCATCCTGATTCCTGCTTACAATCAAAAACTAAAGCAGGAAGCACCAGTGACTCGGTCAATAAAAAAGTGGTCAGATGAAGCAGATGCTAAACTACAGGACTGTTTTGCTATCACAGACTGGAACATGTTCCGGGATTCCTCCGATGGCATTGAGGAATACACCACATCAGTCACTGGCTTCATCAATAAGTGCATCGATGACGTCGTCCCCACAGTGACTGTACGTACATTCTCCAACCAGGAACCATGGATTACAGACAACATTCGCACTGAGCTAAAGGGTAGAGCTGATGCTTTCAAGGAGCGGGACTCTAACCCGGAAGCTTATAAGAAATCCCGCTATGCCCTGCGACGAACCATCAAACAGGCAAAGCTTCAATACAGGGCTAAGATTGAATCGTACTACACCGGCTCTGATGCTCGTCGGATGTGGCAGAACTTACAAACCATTATAGACTACATGAGGAAGCACAGCCGCAAGCTGCCCAGTGACACGAGCCTACCAGACGAGCTAAACTACTTCTATGTTCGCTTCGAGGCAAATAACACTGAAACATGCATGAGAGCACCAGCTGTTCTGGACTACTGTATGATCACGCTCTCCGCAGCCAATGTCAGTAAGACCTTTAAACAGGTCAACATTCACAAGGCCGCAGGGCCAGATGGATTACCAGGATGTGTACTACGAGCATGCGCTGACCAACTGGCAAGTGTCTTCACTGATTTTCAACCTGTCCGAGTCTGTAATACCAACATGTTTTAAGCAGACCACCATAGTCCCTGGGCCCAAGAACACTAAGGTAACCTGCCTAAATGACTACAGACCCGTAGCACTCACGTCTGTAGCCATGAAGTGCTTTGAAAGGCTGGTCATGGCTCACATCAACACCATCATCCCAGACACCCTAGACCCACTCCAATTCACATACCGCCCCAACAGATCCACAGATGATTCAATCTCTATTGCACTCCAAACTGCCCTTTCCCACCTGGACAAAAGGAACATCTATGTGAGAATGCTGTTCATTGACTACAGCTCAGCGTTCAACACCATAGTGCCCTCAAAGCTCATCAATAAGCTAAGGACCCTGGGACTAAACACCTCCCTCTGCAACTGGATCCTGGACTTCCTGACGGGCCGCCCCAGGTGGTAAGGGTAGGCAACAAAACATCCGCCACGCTGATCCTCAACACAGGGGTCCCTCAGGGGTGCGTGCTCAGTCCCCTCCTGTACTCCCTGTTCACCCATGACTGCATGGCCAGGCACGACTCCAACACCATCATTAAATTTGCCGATGACACAACAGTGGTAGGCCTGATCACCGACAATGATGAGACAGCCTATAGGGAGGAGGTCAGAGACCTGGCAGTGTGGTGCCAGGACAACAACCTCTCCCTCAACGTGATCAAGACAAAGGAGATGATTGTGGACTACAGGAAAAGGAGGACCGAGCACGCCCCATTCTCATCGACGGGGCTGCAGTGGAGCAGGTTGAGAGCTTCAAGTTCCTTGGTGTCCACATCACCAACAAAGTATCATGGTCCAAACACACCAAGACAGTCGTGAAGAGGGCACGACAAAACCTAATGCTCCTCAGGAAACTGAAAAGATTTGGCATGGACCCTCAGATCCTCAAAAGGTTCTACAGCTGCACCATCGAGAGCATCCTGACTGGTTGCATCACTGCCTGGTATGGCAACTGCTCGGCCTCCGACTGCAAGGCACTACAGAAGGTAGTGCGTATGGCCCAGTACATCACTGGGGCCAAGCTTCCTGCCATCCAGGACCTCTATACCAGGCGGTGTCAGAGGAAGGCTCTAAGAATTGTCAAAGACTCCAGCCACCCTAGTCATAGACTGTTCTCTCTGCTACCACATGGCAAGCGGTACCGGAGCGCCAAGTCTAGGTCCAAGAGGCTTCTCAACAGCTTCTACCCTCAAGCCATAAGACTCCTGAACATCTAGTCAAATGGCTACCCAGACTATTTGCATTGTCCCCCCCACCCCCCCCTTTACACCACTGCTACTCTCTGTTGTCATCTATGCATAGTCACGTTAATAATTCTACCTACATGTACATACTATCTCAACTAACTGGTGCCGCCACTGTATATAGCCTCCACATTGACTCTGTACCGTAATACCCTGTATATAGCCTCCACATTGACTCTGTACCGGTACCCCCTGTATATAGCCTCCACATTGACTCTGTACCGGTACCCCCTGTATATAGCCTCCACATTGACTCTGTACCGTAATACCCTGTATATAGCCTCCACATTGACTCTGTACCGGTACCCCCTGTATATAGCCTCCACATTGACTCTGTACTGGTACCCCCTGTATATATATATAAATCAAATCAAATCAAATCAAATGTATTTATATAGCCCTTCGTACATCAGCTGATATCTCAAAGTGCTGTACAGAAACCCAGCCTAAAACCCCCCCAACAGCAAGCAAAGCATGTGAAAGAAGCACGGTGGCTAGGAAAAACTCCCTAGGAAAAACTCCCTAGAAAGGCCAAAAACCTAGGAAGAAACCTAGAGAGGAACCAGGCTATGAGGGGTGGCCAGTCCTCTTCTGGCTGTGCCGGGTGGATATTATAACAGAACATGGCCAAGATGTTAAAATGTTAAAATGTTCATAAATTACCAGCATGGTCAAATAATAATAATCATAGTAATTGTCGAGGGTGCAACAAGCACGTCCGGTGAACAGGTCAGGGTTCCATAGCCGCAGGCAGAACAGTTGAAACTGGAGCAGCAGCACGGCCAGGTGGACTGGGGACAGCAAGGAGTCATCATACCAGGTAGTCCTGAGGCATGGTCCTAGGGCTCAGGTCCTCCGAGAGAAAGACAGAAAGAGAGAAAGAGAGAATTAGAGAGAGCATATTTAAATACACACAGGACACCTGGATAAGACAAGAGAAATACTCCAGATGTAACAGACTGACCCTAGCCCCCCCGACACATAAACTACTGCAGCATAAATACTGGAGGCTGAGACAGGAGGGATCAGAAGACACTGTGGCCCCATCCGATGATACCCCCCCCGCACATGAACTAATTATATAATAGCCTGTATATAGTCTCACATTTGTTATTATTCACTGCTGCTCTTTAATTATCTCTTATTCTTATCTATATTTTTTTGGGGGGGGAAACTGGGTTTTTTTTTCTCTCAAAGTTAACAAATAAGATATAAACTAAATTCGAAACTCATTGACCTCCAAACAACAACAAGAGAAACAACGCCCCCTGCTGGGAGAATAAATATTATATAGGGACCCAGTTTTTTTATATATATATATATATATCCCCCTCTCCCCTTCGCCTCTTCTTCTCCTCTTGTTGTGGTCCGGCGGCCCCCGGGGCGGCGGCCAGTAGGAATGCTCTTCCGCCGGCAGCGCCAATGATGACGTCACCGCGTATGGTAATAGGGGGGTGGTGGTGGTGGGGGAAACCTTCAAAATAAAAGACCTCCTTACAAACGTTGTATTATTATTATTATTATGGAAAAAAAGTAAAGATAACTTTAATAGAAAATGACTCATGTGAAAGTTTAAAAAAAAGTTAAAAAAAAACTACTTTGGTTTAAAAAGTCTAAAAGTATTTGGTTTCCCCCCCCCCAAAAAAAAATACACTTCAATATTAGGCTCCCGAAGTGGCGGTGCTAGAGGCGTCACTACAGACCCCGGTTCAATCCCGGGCAGTATCACAACCTTTTCGATTTTGCCGGTAAGTCTCCGTGTTTCTAAAACATTAACGTGTTTCACCAAACTGTAAGTCATATAACTGTTTGTTAGATGGAAAAAAAACGCTTTTGTGGACTTCACCGGATAGATGTTGCTCTCTGGTTTTTTTAATTTATTCTGTCACTTTGTCTTCTTATTGTCTCTGCGTTTTAGGCCTACATATATCACGGTTGTCAAGGTATATGAACTAATTATAGAGCAAACAACGCAATTATCACAACACATAGGGTTGAATATGTATTTTTATCTGGCTTGGACAGTGATTTTACCCACGCACCGCTACTGTGTACTGCAGTAGAGAGAGAGAGAGAAAAAGAAAAATCGATATTCCCAAAGTTTAGCAAGTCTTTGCAAAGGTGGAGGGGGGGGACTTTTATTCTGAAAAAAAAAAAGAAGCAAGCGTAATATCCTGCTGCTAAGAGAACGGTGCTGTGAGTCGGGATAGACAGGCAGAGAGAGAGAGCTGCAGCTGAATAGAAAAAGGGCACCGCGCTGCAAGCTGCATGGTAGGAAAGCTCCGCGTCAACGTTGGTTCCTCCGTATTTATTCTACCGTTCAGGAATCCACAGCTCCGGGGGAAAACCGAGCGTGTCCCCCTCCGTCTGGGATCCACAGCTCCGGGGAAACCGAGCGTGTCCCCTCCGTCTGGGATCCACAGCTCCGGGGAAAACGAGCCTGTCCCCCTCCGTCTGGGATCCACAGCTCCGGGGAAACGAGCTGTCCCCCTCCGTCTGGGATCCACAGCTCCGGGGAAACGAGCCTGTCCCCTCCGTCTGGGATCCACAGCTCCGGGGGGAAACGAGCCTGTCCCCCTCCGTCTGGGTCGGAACATGATGAAGTTTAGGTTCCGACGGCAGGGCAACGACCCACAGAGAGAGAAACTCAAACAGGAATTGTTCGCCTTCAACAAGGTAAAGTAACACAAACTTTCTCCTCTCTCTTTCCCCCTTTCCCCAAAATCAGACCCAAACCCCCCCGCCGACTGCAGGGGTGAGAAAATGTGGGGGTTTTGGGTTTTGGGAGGAGGGGAGGGGGGTGTAAACAGCGGATCTCGGTGGCGAGTTGTGCAGAACCTCCTCCTCTCGTCGTTTTTCCATTAAAATCAAAACCCAACCCGCAGAATGTGTCTGTTAGATGTAACAGAGGAATGATGTTGGGAAGGGGATTGGCTCCACGTCGGGAATATGCAAATCCCTTTTTTTTTCACGACCAGTCAGTAGCTTGATAATAGTTTTCAACCCTTCTCTCTCTCTCTCTCTCTCTCTCTCTCTCTCTCTCTCTCTCTCTCTCTCTCTCTCTCTCTCTCTCTCTGTCTCTCTCTCTGTCTCTCTCTCTCTCTCTCTCTCTCTCTCTCTCTCTCTCTCTCTCCCTCTCTCTCTCTCTCTCTCTCCTCCCCTCTCTCTCTGTCTCTCTCTCTCCCTCCCCTCTCTCCCTCCGCTGCATCGGCCTGTTCAAACTTAACAACAACACCTTGTACCCGTTACTACCCTTGATGCTTTATCCTCTGATCAAACTTTTAATAACACTGTCGAAAAAAAATAGTTTTTTTTTTTTTCATCTTTAACGAATTGGCACCGGGTGATCTGTGAAGAGAGGACCGTTATTCTAAACCCCCCCCGAGATCTGATTGGGTTTCTGAAAACGTTCAACTTTTTAAATGTATTTTTCTTCCATGTTGAAAGTCTCAGGAATGTTATGTTTTTGCATTATTTGCCTGTGAAACAATAGTAAGCCTTTTTATTTTGTTTATTAGAAATTAGAGTGTTGAGTGTTGGTAATGTGGGGAACAGTCCTACAGCGGGGTGTCTGAGTGTTGGTAATGTAGGGGGAACAGTCCTACAGCCGGGGTGTCTGAGTGTTGGTAATGTAGGGGGAACAGTCCTACAGCGGGGTGTCTGAGTGTTGGTAATGTAGGGGGGAACAGTCCTACAGCGGGGTGTCTGAGTGTTGGTAATGTAGGGGGAACAGTCCTACAGCGGGGTGTCTGAGTGTTGGTAATGTAGGGGGGAACAGTCCTACAGCGGGGTGTCTGAGTGTTGGTAATGTAGGGGAACAGTCCTACAGCGGGGTGTCTGAGTGTTGGTAATGTAGGGGGAACAGTCCTACGGCGGGGTGTCTGAGTGTTGGTAATGTAGAGGAACAGTCCTACAGCGGGGTGTCTGAGTGTTGGTAATGTAGGGGAACAGTCCTACAGCGGGGTGTCTGAGTGTTGGTAATGTAGGGGAACAGTCCTACAGCGGGGTGTCTGAGTGTTGGTAATGTAGGGGGAACAGTCCTACAGCGGGGTGTCTGAGTGTTGGTAATGTAGGGGGAACAGTCCTACAGCGGGGTGTCTGAGTGTTGGTAATGTAGGGGGGAACAGTCCTACAGCGGGGTGTCTGAGTGTTGGTAATGTAGGGGGAACAGTCCTACAGCGGGGTGTCTGAGTGTTGGTAATGTAGGGGGAACAGTCCTACAGCGGGGTGTCTGAGTGTTGGTAATGTAGGGGAACAGTCCTACAGCGGGGTGTCTGAGTGTTGGTAATGTAGGGGAACAGTCCTACAGCGGGGTGTCTGAGTGTTGGTAATGTAGGGGAACAGTCCTACGGCGGGGTGTCTGAGTGTTGGTAATGTAGGGGGAACAGTCCTACGGCGGGGTGTCTGAGTGTTGGTAATGTAGGGGGAACAGTCCTACAGCGGGGTGTCTGAGTGTTGGTAATGTAGGGGGAACAGTCCTACAGCGGGGTGTCTGAGTGTTGGTAATGTAGGGGGAACAGTCCTACAGCGGGGTGTCTGAGTGTTGGTAATGTAGGGGAACAGTCCTACAGCGGGGTGTCTGAGTGTTGGTAATGTAGGGGGAACAGTCCTACAGCGGGGTGTCTGAGTGTTGGTAATGTAGGGGAACAGTCCTACGGCGGGGTGTCTGAGTGTTGGTAATGTAGGGGAACAGTCCTACGGCGGGGTGTCTGAGTGTTGGTAATGTAGGGGGAACAGTCCTACAGCGGGGTGTCTGAGTGTTGGTAATGTAGGGGGGAACAGTCCTACGGCGGGGTGTCTGAGTGTTGGTAATGTAGGGGGAACAGTCCTACAGCGGGGTGTCTGAGTGTTGGTAATGTAGGGGAACAGTCCTACAGCGGGGTGTCTGAGTGTTGGTAATGTAGGGGGAACAGTCCTACAGCGGGGTGTCTGAGTGTTGGTAATGTAGGGGAACAGTCCTACAGCGGGGTGTCTGAGTGTTGGTAATGTAGGGGGAACAGTCCTACGGCGGGGTGTCTGAGTGTTGGTAATGTAGGGGAACAGTCCTACAGCGGGGTGTCTGAGTGTTGGTAATGTAGGGGGGAACAGTCCTACAGCGGGGTGTCTGAGTGTTGGTAATGTAGGGGGAACAGTCCTACAGCGGGGTGTCTGAGTGTTGGTAATGTAGGGGGGAACAGTCCTACAGCGGGGTGTCTGAGTGTTGGTAATGTAGGGGGAACAGTCCTACAGCGGGGTGTCTGAGTGTTGGTAATGTAGGGGGAACAGTCCTACAGCGGGGTGTCTGAGTGTTGGTAATGTAGGGGAACAGTCCTACAGCGGGGTGTCTGAGTGTTGGTAATGTAGGGGGAACAGTCCTACAGCGGGGTGTCTGAGTGTTGGTAATGTAGGGGAACAGTCCTACAGCGGGGTGTCTGAGTGTTGGTAATGTAGGGGGAACAGTCCTACAGCGGGGTGTCTGAGTGTTGGTAATGTAGGGGGAACAGTCCTACAGCGGGGTGTCTGAGTGTTGGTAATGTAGGGGGAACAGTCCTACAGCGGGGTGTCTGAGTGTTGGTAATGTAGGGGGAACAGTCCTACAGCGGGGTGTCTGAGTGTTGGTAATGTAGGGGAACAGTCCTACAGCGGGGTGTCTGAGTGTTGGTAATGTAGGGGAACAGTCCTACGGCGGGGTGTCTGAGTGTTGGTAATGTAGGGGACCAGTCCTACGGCGGGGTGTCTGAGTGTTGGTAATGTAGGGGAACAGTCCTACAGCGGGGTGTCTGAGTGTTGGTAATGTAGGGGGAACAGTCCTACAGCGGGGTGTCTGAGTGTTGGTAATGTAGGGGAACAGTCCTACAGCGGGGTGTCTGAGTGTTGGTAATGTAGGGGGGAACAGTCCTACGGCGGGTCGTAAAAGTCCTATAGGGGAAACACAGGCGTCATTTTTAATAGATTGATTACATGGAAGATTCACGGACAAGCAGGACTTGATATGTGTGCCATTGTGGATCCGAACGCTGTGGACTCTCTTAATGACACACACACACACACACACACACACACACACACACACACACACACACAATACCCACCTAGAGGTGGTCTTCTTGCAGCACCCCAGTCCTGCTGCGGCCCGCTGGTTAGAATGGGGGGGTGTTTACATACCCATCACCACAACACCCCTTTCTCCTGAACGCACACAACGCTGCCAGGCTGTCTCTCTGTCCTGTAGTCAGTCTGTCTCTCTGTCCTGTAGTCAGTCTGTCTCTCTGTCCTGTAGTCAGCTCTCTCTCTCTCTGTCCTGTAGTCAATCTGTCTCTCTCTCTGTCCTGTAGTCAATCTGTCTCTCTGTCCTGTAGTCAGTCTCTCTCTCTCTGTCCTGTAGTCAGTCTCTCTCTCTCTGTCCTGTAGTCAATCTGTCTCTCTCTCTGTCCTGTAGTCTGTCTCTCTCTCTGTCCTGTAGTCAATCTGTCTCTCTGTCCTGTAGTCAGTCTCTCTCTCTGTCCTGTAGTCAATCTGTCTCTCTCTCTCTGACTACAGGACAATCTGTCTCTCTCTCTCTCTCTGTCCTGTAGTCAATCTGTCTCTCTCTCTCTCTCTCTCTCTGTCCTGTAGTCAATCTGTCCTCTCTCTCTCTCTCTCTGTCCTGTAGTCAATCTGTCTCTTTCTCTCTCTGTCCTGTAGTCAGTCTCTCTCTCTCTGTCCTGTAGTCAATCTGTCTCTCTGTCCTGTAGTCAATGCTGCCAGTCTGTTTCTCTCTCTCTCTGTCCTGTAGTCAATCTGTCTCTCTCTCTCTCTGTCCTGTAGTCAATCTGTTCTCTCTCTCTCTGTCCTGTAGTCAATCTGTCTCTCTCTCTCTCTGTCCTGTAGTCAATCTGTCTCTCTCTCTCTCTGTCCTGTAGTCAATCTGTCTCTCTCTCTCTCTGTCCTGTAGTCAATCTGTCTCTCTCTCTCTCTGTCCTGTAGTCAATCTGTCTCTCTCTCTCTCTCTGTCCTGTAGTCAATCTGTCTCTCTCTCTCTCTGTCCTGTAGTCAATCTGTCTCTCTCTCTCTCTGTCCTGTAGTCAATCTGTCTCTCTCTCTCTCTGTCCTGTAGTCAATCTGTCTCTCTCTCTCTCTGTCCTGTAGTCAATCTGTCTCTCTCTCTCTCTCTGTCCTGTAGTCTCTCTCTGTCTCTCTGTCCTGTAGTCAATGCTGCCAGTCTGTTTCTCTCTCTCTCTGTCCTGTAGTCAATCTGTCTCTCTGTCCTGTAGTCGATGCTGCCAGTCTGTTTCTCTCTCTTCCTCTGAGTAACCCCCCCCTCTCTCTGTTCCTCTCTGTTCCTCTGAGTAACCCCCCCTCTCTCTTCCTCTTAGTAACCCCCCTCTCTCTCTTCCTCTTAGTAACCCCCCTCTCTCTCTTCCTCTTAGTAACCCCCCCTCTCTCTGTTCCTCTGAGTAACCCCCCTCTCTCTCTTCCTCTTAGTAACCCCCCTCTCTCTGTTCCTCTGAGTAACCCCCTCTCTCTCTTCCTCTTAGTAACCCCCCCTCTCTCTCTGTTCCTCTCTCTTCCTCTTAGTAACCCCTCCTCTCTCTGTTCCTCTTAGTAACCCCCCTCTCTCTGTTCCTCTTAGTAACCCCCCCCTCTCTCTGTTCCTCTCTCTTCCTCTGAGTAACCCCCCCCTCTCTCTGTTCCTCTCTCCACTAGACAGTGGAACATGGGTTCCCCCACCAGCCCAGTGCTTTGACCTTCGACCCCCAGCTGCAGCTCATCGCGGCCATCGGGACCAAGTCTGGAGCCATCAAGATGTATCCTTTACCCCGCATACATCCTCCTCTGTCTGTCTGTCTGTCTGTCTGTCTGTCTGTCTGTCTGTCTGTCTGTCTGTCTGTCTGTCGTCTGTCTGTCTGTCTGTCTGTCTGTCTGTCTGTCTGTTGTCTGTCTGTCTGTCTGTCTGTTTCTCTCTCTGTCTCTCTGTCTCTCTGTCTGTCTCTGTCTGTCTGTCTGTCTGTCTCTCTCTCTGTCTGTCTGTCTCTCTCTCTGTCTGCCTGTCTCTCTGTCTGTCTCTCTGTCTGTCTCTGTCTGTCTGTCTGTCTGTCTGTCTGTCTGTCTGTCTGTCTGTCTGTCTGTCTGTCTGTCTGTCTGTCTGTCTGTCTGTCTGTCTCTCTCTCTGTCTGTCTCTCTCTGTCTGTCTGTCTGTCTGTCTGTCTGTCTCTCTCTCTGTCTGTCTGTCTGTCTGTCTGTCTGTCTGTCTGTCTCTGTCTCTCTCTGTCTGTCTGTCTGTCTGTCTGTCTGTCTCTCTCTCTGTCTCTCTGTCTCTGTCTCTCTCTGTCTGTCTCTCTGTCTCCTGTCTGAGGAGGATGAGGTAGGTAACGTTATGTGATGAGAAGGAGATTGTTTCTGTCAGAACATGTAGAGAACAGCTTCAGTCTGGTGTTCTCATGGCATCACGTTTCATTCATCCAGCTGTAGATCTCTGTAGTTACAGTCAGTCTGCCTCTCTAGTGTGTGTGAATCATGTCTTTCAGTGTCAGCTTGCTGTGATAGACTGGTTGGTAGTACCAGGCACAGCTCTGAGAGAGGGGAGGGAGGAGAGAGGGAGGGAGGAGAAGGGAGGGAGGAGAGAGGGAGGGAGGAGAGGGGAGGGAGGAGAGGGGGAGGGAGGGAGGGAGGGAGAGGGAGGAGAGAGAGAGGGAGGGAGGAGAGAGAGGAGAGAGGGAGGGAGGGGAGCGAGGGGAGAGGGAGGAGAGAGAGAGAGGGAGGGAGGGAGGAGAGGGAAGGAGAGGAGGGAGAGGGAGGGAGGGAGGAGAGGAGGGGAGGGAGGGAGGAGAGGAGAGGGAGGAGGGAGGAGAGAGGGAGAGGGAGGGAGGAGAGGGGAGGGAGGGAGAGGAGGGAGGGAGGGAGAGAGGAGAGGGAGGGAGGGAGGGGGAGGGAGGAGAGGAGAGGGAGAGGGGGAGGGAGCCGAACGGGAGTCGAAGACGCTGAGTCGTATAGGCGCCGAACGGGGAGTCGTATAGGCGCCGAACGGGGAGTCGTGTAGACGCCGAACGAGGAGTCGTATAGGCGCCGAACGGGGAGTCGTGTAGGCGCCGAACGGGAAGTCGTATAGGCGCCGAACGGGGGAGTCGTATAGGCGCCGAACGGGGAGTCGTATAGGCGCCGAACGGGAGTCGTGATAGGCGCCCGAACGGGAGTCGTATAGAACGGGAGTCGTATAGGCGCCGAACGGGGAGTCGTATAGAACGGGAGTCGTATAGAACGGGGAGTCGTATAGAACGGGGAGTCGTATAGGCGCCGAACGGGAGTCGTATAGGCGCCGAACGGGAGTCGGTAGGCGCCGAACGGGAGTCGTATAGAACGGGAGTCGTATAGAACGGGGAGTCGTATAGGCGCCGAACGGGGAGTCGTATAGGCGCCGAACGGGAGTCGTATAGAACGGGAGTCGATAGACGCCGAACGGGAGTCGATAGAACGGGGAGTCGATAGAACGGGGAGTCGTATAGGCGCCGAACGGGAGTCGAGACGCAAATGAAATGGGATTAGGGTTGAGTAAGGTAGTAGCGGAATGGGATTAGGGGCTGAGTAAGGTAGTAGCGGAATGGGATTAGGGGCTGAGTAAGGTAGTAGCGCAATGGGATTAGGGGCTGAGTAAGGTAGTAGCGGAATGGGATTAGGGCTGAGTAAGGTAGTAGCGAAATGGGATTAGGGGCTGAGTAAGGTAGTAGGGAAATGGGATTAGGGGCTGGAGTGAGGTAGTAGCGGGATGGGATTAGGGCTGAGTAAGTAGCAGGAATGGGATTAGGGCTGAGTAAAGTAGTAGCGGAATGGGATTAGGGCTGAGTGAGGTAGTAGCGGAATGGGATTAGGGCTGAGTGAGGTAGTAGTGGAAATGGGATTAGGGCTGAGTAAGGTAGTAGTGGAATGGGATTAGGGCTGAGTGAGGTAGTAGCGGAATGGGATTAGGGCTGAGTGAGGTAGTAGTGGAAATGGGATTAGGGCTGAGTGAGGTAGTAGCGGAATGGGATTAGGGCTGAGTGAGGTAGTAGTGGAATGGGATTAGGGCTGAGTGAGGTAGTAGTGGAAATGGGATTAGGGCTGAGTGAGGTAGTAGTGGAAATGGGATTAGGGCTGAGTGAGGTAGTAGTGGAATGGGATTAGGGGCTGAGTGAGGTAGTAGTGGAATGGGATTAGGGCTGAGTGAGGTAGTAGTGGAAATGGGATTAGGGCTGAGTGAGGTAGTAGTGGAATGGGAATGTCCCCTCTCCACTACAGTAGCAGCCAGGACTGGGCATGACCAGGATCTCTCTGTTAGAACCAGGACTGGGCATGACCAGGATCTCTCTGTTAGAACCAGGACTGGGCTGGACCAGGATCTCTCTGTTAGAACCAGGACTGGGCTGGGCCAGGATCTCTCTGTTAGAACCAGGACTGGGCTGGACCAGGATCTCTCTGTTAGAACCAGGACTGGGCATGACCAGGATCTCTCTGTTAGAACCAGGACTGGGCTGGACCAGGATTCTCTGTTAGAACCAGGACTGGGCTGGACCAGGACTCTCTGTTAGAACCAGCACTGGGCTGGACCAGGATCTCTCTGTTAGAACCAGGACTGGGCTGGACCAGGATCTCTCTGTTAGAACCAGGACTGGGCTGGACCAGGATCTCTCTGTTAGAACCAGGACTGGGCTGGACCAGGATCTCTCTGTTAGAACCAGGACTGGGCTGGACCAGGATCTCTCTGTTAGAACCAGGACTGGTCTGGACCAGGATCTCGCTGTTAGAACCAGGACTGGGCTGGACCAGGATCTCTCTGTTAGAACCAGGACTGGGCTGGACCAGGATCTCTCTGTTAGAACCAGGACTGGGCTGGACCAGGATCTCTCTGTTAGAACCAGGACTGGGCTGGACCAGGATCTCTCTGTTAGAACCAGGACTGGGCTGGACCAGGATCTCTGTTAGAACCAGGACTGGGCTGGACCAGGATTCTCTGTTAGAACCAGGACTGGGCTGCATAGAGCTACTACGTCCTTCTTTTTGTTATCAATACTCTGACATCAGGCAAATATTTACTCTACGGATGGCAGGTCTTTCATCTCCTCTAGTGGACCTTGTCCTGGGGCTGCGTCCCCATACTCTAATCAGATTCCTCCTGGGTAATCCAGATTCCTCCTGATTCCTCCTGGGTAATCCAGAATCCTCCTGGGGGCTGTGTCCCCATACTCTAATCCAGATTCCTCCTGGGGCTGCGTCCCCATACTCTAACCCAGATTCCCCCTGGGGGCTGCGTCCCCATACTCTAATCCAGATTCCTCCTGGGTAATCCAGAATCCTCCTGGGGCTGCGTCCCCATACTCTAACCCAGATTCCTCCTGGGTAATCCAGATTCCTCCTGGGTAATCCAGATTCCTCCTGGGTAATCCAGAATCCTCCTGGGGGCTGCGTCCCCATACTCTAACCCAGATTCCTCCTGGGTAATCCAGATTCCTCCTGGGTAATCCAGATTCCTCCTGGGTAATCCAGAATCCTCCTGGGGGCTGTGTCCCCATACTCTAACCCAGATTCCTCCTGGGGGCTGCGTCCCCATACTCTAACCCAGATTCCTCCTGGGTAATCCAGATTCCTCCTGGGTAATCCAGAATCCTCCTGGGGGCTGCAGTCCCCATACTCTAACCCAGATTCCTCCTGGGTAATCCAGATTCCTCCTGGGTAATCCAGGATTCCTCCTGGGTAACCCAGATTCCTCCTGGGGGCTGCGTCCCCATACTCTAACCCAGATTCCTCCTGGGTAATCCAGATTCCTCCTGGGGGCTGCGTCCCCATACTCTAACCCAGATTCCTCCTGGGTAATCCAGATTCCTCCTGGGGGCTGCGTCCCCATACTCTAATCCAGATTCCTCCTGGGTAATCCAGATTCCTCCTGGTGCTGCGTCCCCATACTCTTAACCAGATTCCTCCTGGGTAATCCAGATTCCTCCTGGGTAATCCAGATTCCTCCTGGTGCTGCGTCCCCATACCTAATCCAGATTCCTCCTGGGTAATCCAGATTCCTCCTGGGTAACCCAGATTCCTCCTGGGTAACCCAGATTCCTCCTGGGTAATCCAGATTCCTCCTGGGTAATCCAGATTCCTCCTGGGTAATCCAGATTCCTCCTGGTGCTGCGTCCCCATACTCTTATCTACCATCTGTCTTCCTGTTCTGTAGGTCTGGGTTCTGTGCGAGAACTTTTTCTCTTTTAGAGTGCTAGGATGTGTTCTGTGTTCTCTTTTAGAGTGCTAGGATGTGTTCTGTGTTCTCTTTCGGAGTGCTAGGATGTGTTCTGTGTTCTCTTTTAGAGTGCTAGGATGTGTTCTGTGTTCTCTTTTGGAGTGCTAGGATGTGTTCTGTGTTCTCTTTTGGAGTGCTAGGATGTGTTCTGTGTTCTCTTTAGAACGTTGTGTTGTGGAGTTCTCTCTGTGTGTCTGATGAAACCAGCTGTAGAGACAGAGACCCCCTTTTCATCCTCTAATACTCCTCCCTCTCTCTCTCTCTCTCCTCTGTCTCGCTCTCTCGTTCTCTCTCTTCTCTCATTAGTATTCTAATGGGGCATCGTGGACTCAAAAGAGGAGCTTTAAATCAGCCTCTCCTCACTCCCTCTCCACCTCCCTCCATCACTTGTTCATTCCCTCTCTCTCTCTCTCTCTGTCTCTCTGTCTCTCTGTCTCTCTGCTCTCTCTGTCTCTCTGTTCTCTCTCTCTCTCTCTCTGTCTGTCTCTCTCTCTCTCTCTCTCTCTCTCTCTCTCTCTCTCTCTCTCTCTCTCTCTCTCTCTCTCTCTCTGTCTCTCTCTCTCTCCACCTCTCTCTCTCTGCTCTCCTTCAGCCAGTTTCTTTATAGACTCAAAGTTTAAATCCCGCTTCTTTCCTCCTTCACACACCCATCCTGTTGCTCTGAGCTCAGTAGGCTTTTGTTGCAGGCTCTGTTGAGAGGTGTGTGGGGTTGGTGCCCCAGAGAGGGGCTGCTTGGCCTGGCTGAGATGGACTAGAGGCTGGGTGGGTTGGCTGGTTCTGGTGCTTCAGAGAGGGGCTGCTTGGCCTGGCTGAGATGGACTAGAGGCTGGGTGGGTTGGCTGGTTCTGGTGCCCCAGAGAGGGGGCTGCTTGGCCTGGCTGAGATGGACTAGAGGCTGGGTGGGTTGGCTGGTTCTGGTGCCCCAGAGAGGGGCTGCTTGGCCTGGCTGAGACGGACTAGAGGCTGGGTGGGTTGGCTGGTTCTGGTGCCCCAGAGAGGGGCTGCTTGGCCTGGCTGAGACGGACTAGAGGCTGGGTGGGTTGACAGATGTGTGTGAGAGAGAGATGACTGACTGTGTTTAATTCCCATGGTCCTCTCTGTTTCTCCCCCATCATCACATCAACACCTTATTGGTCTGTG